>NC_052505.1:43268082-43375582 GCF_014356525.2 Nilaparvata lugens | reverse complement strand
GACATAATATGTCTTAGACTAATTTTTAATGTTTCTTCAATCGGCAGGAAAACTTTGGTTTTTCAAAGTTATCTTACTCCCTTATTTTGGGGTATTTTCAGAAATCAAGATAAATAACCTACCAAATTTCCTACACGAATACAGTGTAAGTTGTATTATAATAGCTAGAGTACTTACGTACTGTATAGTACAGTACCTGTTCGTTTTTACCGTATAATTATATGATAATAGAAAGCTTTATTAAAAACAGCCATAACTTCCTTGTTTTCGGATATTTTCGAAAACGGGACTTACGCTTTAAAGAATTTGGGGTCGCTGAATCCAAATCCGAAATCAGTAATCTTCTATCTATATTTTTAAGGAAGTTAGACTTTGAGAAAAAAGTGATGAGTCATACTTTGTGGAAACGTCGGCACAGTTGTTAGATCTTGCCTCTGCTTGCCTCGAGGGGAAAAGACGTGACAAAACGAGGTTCCTGGATAGGAGTCACCATGTGAAAGACAGGATTTGACTCAATGTACTTCGACAAAAAAACGAGAACACTGTTCAGTGTTCAAGTTGCACGTCTCCTATCGTGTGAAAGAGGCCTTAAATGATTCACTATGAAGAGATAGCAGACCTTGTGTGTCTCCAGCGTTATTGCCCTGTCACCAGCTGGCTCAAATCTTTGAATAGTAGACTTAAGATGCGCGGGAACACTAGCGCCAGGTGATCAGGTGATAACGGCAAGGAAAGTTGTGTGAGTGCGCCACACCAGATTTTTCCGGTATGCAATCCACAAGTTGACATGTTTTGATGCGAACAAACGAACACACGAACAAACACAACCCTACTCTCTCTTATTATACAGATGGTCAACAATGAAGCTGATCAAAAGCAACCTATAGCTTGATTCTATTTCAACCACCAGTCATTATAAAGTTGATACCTATATTTATAATTTTTAATTTTTCTCATCAATTTAAAATGTATAAGTGTCAAAAATATAAAAATTTCAATTCATTCATTCATTCAATGCAAACAATGAGGGTAGGAATAACAGAAATTCACCCAAATCTACTTCAAACCCTAATTTTAATTTGACAGTTCATATATCATCCTAGATACAATGATTCAATTACAAGCCACTACACAATACAATAGCTACAATTCATTTCACATGATTTGAAGAGCTCTGTCCCAAACTCAACGTGGAACCTCCACAGGGGTGCCCAGCCCCCCAAGGGCAATGGCGCATGCCCCCCCCCCAATCCAAGTGTAATGCCCCCCCCCCCCCCAAAGTACCCCAATACTCAACCCATTAGTTTTTAATATTAGTCAGTGTATGACAATAAAATTCACATCTTACATTCTAATCTTCCAAAGGACACTATTTACCTTTGGTCTTGTGAGGAATTCTTTCTGTTTTCATAATATTGTAAAAATATATACCATCGTTTCTTATCTCGTTTAAAATAGAAATAAAGTATCTTTTTGATATTATTTTCGAGACTAGCAGTGCACCCGTTCTTGTTCGGGAGGACTAGAAAGTACTACATCACATCAGGAAAAGCTACATGGCAAATATTTTAATAGGATATTAAAAGGTAAGTAAGGGAGGCTTTGCTTTTTAAATGTTGAGGTTACTTATAAAAAGTTGAATAATAATATCATTGATAATTCTTTATTACAAAAGAATATTGCATAGCAATTTTGGTACCTAAACATTCATATTCACAAATTTGGAACGGTTTTATTCATACAATATTATAATGTCGGCAAGTTTAGGTATTCTAAATCCTATACTATTAAACGAGCAATTTCTGTTTAGATGTTTATATGTTTGTATTCCACCGGATCTCGAAAACGGCTCTAACGATTCTCACGAAATTCAGAACATAGTAGTTTTATAATATAAAAATTGGATTGCACTAGGTCTCATCCCTGGGGAAACTCGCTGAAGGACATTAAAAGAATTTATCCATCCTTGGAAAAACAGCTGATAATTTCGTCGTCTGTTGATGATGGGAGTGAGTGAGCGAGTGCATGAGTGTGGGACTGAGACAAAATTATGACTCAGCTGTTGAACTTTTGTACCTAATTCAATCAGGTACTTAGTGGCAGTTGTACAAAAGCCGGTTAAATTTTAATCCTGATTAATTCCAGTAGAACCAATCAGATAAGCTATCTCCTTGAGATGGTCTTCTGTGATTTGGTTCACGTGAAATTAATCAGGATTAAAATTTAACATGCTTTTGTGAGAGAAATTTTTGCATTCCTCTGCGAATTAATCTCAATCCACTGTGATTAGATAAAACCTTTCTGTATGAACTATGAATATTTTTTATAATTTCTTCTTTCGTAATAATTTTTATATGCTTTTGTAGGTATTCCAGAGCGGAGCTCGGTGTCCCGATATTTATCATAAATTGGAACAGGTTGTCACTGATGTTGTGTTGTTGGTAGTATTCACTTTTTAACATTACAGGAGTAAATAACACAAGTAGAACAAAATGTATCTTTAAATGTTTTGGTTTTTGGAGTAAAGATATCATCTGAGCAATTATATTTTGTAAATTCTATCTATTATACCAAATATCGGGGCACCGAGCTTTGCTCGTTATTTATTCATTGATAAACAGAACTCAATTCTTTAAAATGATTGGGGAAGTACTAGCAGGCACAGCCCAAAACTCTTTCTTCCCCGAATTTTGATTTATACACTATAAAATTTATAGTTGGAATATTTAATATTCCAAAAAGTAGGTTATGTTTCATACACTTGAATTCAAGTAAAACTTTCAGTCCAAATATTTGAAAACATAAAACTTCTAATTTAGATTGTTTATATACCAAATTGAATAACAAATTAACACTCACTAATCACTCAGAACTGTAAAATAATGATCAACTTTGAATATTATGATATATACCATCTCATGTCAACAAATCATTTCACTGTATTTTGATCGAGCCAATTAAAATTTCTAGATTTCTCGCGATATACGGTAAGCTAATTGATTACACAGCTAGCTGATCTCCCACACAGGCACACGCATCTTCTGTTATCGACAGACGACGAAATCATCATCAGTTTTTCCAAGGATGAATTATCCTTTTCATGTCCTTCAGGGAGTTTTCTCAGGGATGAGACCTAGTGAAATCGAATTTTGATATCATAAACCTACTATATTCCAAATTTCGTGAAAATCGTTAGAGCCGTTTCCGAGATCCGTTGAACATAAATAACCATATAATCAGATAGCCAGATAACCAGATATAAAAATAGAAAAATATAAACAGATATACAGAAATTGCTCGCTTAATATAATAGGATAACAACTTATAGTCCATTTGACTGGTCGTTTTTCAGGAAACAGCCCCGAAAGAATTTTTTATCGTTCTATATGTATTTTGGGGCGCTGAATTCTAATCTGAAATTTGCTGACACGTCAAAGGGCAACATCACCCCCAAAATTTTGGACATTTTCTAAGTTTTCCATTTAATCTTGAGATCCTTTAACTGTTCGAGAGAAAGCATTCCCTGAAATATTAAAGATAATAAAATTTCCAATAAATAGAGTGGTTGTGCAGAAAATTTCAGATTAGAATTCAGCGTCCAAAATACATATAGAACCGTCGCGAAAAAATCTTTCGGGCTGTTTCCTGAAAAACAACCATTTGACTGGACTATTATACAAAACAGAAAAAAGTAATGAAGCATTACAATAATTACTTGATTACTGTGTGGTAAATTTGAAAGATTAAAATTGGCTTCATTTGATATTTTTCAAAATTTTTGACAAGAGAAGTTTTTTCTTCTGTAAAATTCACTAGAGTTTGCGATGTTGTTTATAATTGCATTCCCATATCAGAGACATTAATATCATCATGAAACGCCTTCGAAATTAAAATAATTATTAGATTAAAATGTACATTACAATTTAACTTATCATTGTGCTTTTAAGAAAATTAGGTTGCAAGGAAACTCAATTGTATTTTTTATGCTTTATATTAAGTTACACTTAGCAAAATATAACATTGTAAAGGTGGGGAAAAACATTAAAATTAACTACATTAGGATATATCTATTTAATACCATGATTTTTCAGCCATGATTCAAAATGTTGACATAAAATATAAAAAAAATCATGCCCCCCCCAAAAATGTTGATGGCGCAAATTGCGCCATGCCCCCCCCCCCTTGTGGGCACCCCTGAACCTCCAGGCTACCTCTATCCAGGAATTTCCATTATCCGGATTTTCGTATGAATGCAAATAATGCACTGCGAATGCGTCCCAACATTTTCCCTACATTTCTGCTTATGTAGTGAATGCGGTAGCTGGGATTGAAAATCGTTCCGTTCAAGAAGTGGAGAGTGGTCGAGAGGTGATCGTAGGTCACTGGCAACCACACATCTGCAGGCGTAGAATATATAGGCCACCAATGACGTAGGCACCTGCACAATTGGAACGAAACTTTCAGCTTGGAGGCGAGCAGTTGGATAAGAGTGACGGAAGTGCAAGAAGGAAGCAATGAAAGGGGGAAAGGACTTTGCCTGGAAGTTGCTACATGGGTGTTTGCCACCATGAAGGGGAGCTGCTGATTGCCCCGCCCACCGCAACGCCATAAAACTGGAATTAGATTGTCCCTTTTCTCCAGCTGTCTTATTTATATCTAGGTGACGCGTTTCACGTCCTATCTTTGAACAGCAAAGCCTTCTGTGCCCCTGCCGCTGTCGATACGGCCCTGCCATAAAAATGCCTTACCTTCTGAGCCACACAGCAATACGATCTTTGTTGTTTCGTTGCTGACTCGTCATTCGCTTGGATCATTAAGTAATTGCCTTCAGGTTGAGCAACAAACTTTTCATGAGGCAGTTGAAGGTTTTAAGACGGAGAGCCATTTGTTGTTGATTGCCAGCTTCTGATCATTACTGAAGATTTTCGTTCTATGAATAATAAAAAAGAAGCTAAGAAAAGAACCAACAAATTATAACAAGCATGCCGTACTTCTGACATTAATCTTTAATATTCTATAAATGCGTCATTCATACTAGCTATTTTCAATAAATATAATCATATATTTATTAATACATTGACATGCATTGACATTTATGTAAGTGATACTCTTCCACTGATAATCCGAACTTATCATATAGCTACCTAATTACAAAAATATGGTTTGAAACAAATTAATAAGGATGATACCTACAACTGTACAAGTGCAATCCCAGAATGGTCTCCTTGGCAGCGCTGATAAATACCCCTGCATTAGCTACGATTATCATAGGTCTTTTCGGAATAGGATTTCTAATACAAAGTTTTCTGACAACAAAATCACAAGATGAAGCAATATTATTGCTCGAAGCAGTTTGTTTTCAAGTCGATAGTTAAACTAACATATCGAGAGTTGACAAGATTGTAGGACCTCGATAATGATTGGAGCTACGGCTATTGATGTTGAACATCGATTCGGAGAACAGAGATAAGTGGTAAACGGACTTTAATATTTTTCCGCGAAGTGGGACAGACACCCCCGGTTGACGATAGTAGATTCAAGTTTCTGTTTTTTTAGTCTTAAGTTCCCTTGAATTTAAGTAAATCCTACTTAAGCCTTTGGGAGGAATGAGAAATCCGAGAGGTTGCATGCCAATTGACCAAAAAGCTATATTTCCCAAACAGCCGGAAACTACTTTTTGGACAGAATTAATGAAATATTGAAACTGGAACTACTTTCACATTCAGCCGAATCCCAAATGACTTGAAACTTTTAAGAATTTTCCCAATCGACAGAAAACGTTTGTCACATTGAGCCGAAAGTGTTGAGTTTCCCAACTGACCGAAAGTGATAGGTTTCCCATCTGACAGAGAGTGTGATAGGATTAAGGATAGGATTAACAAACGACTGAAAATTTCTCTAGTTTGTCGCAAATAACCGAAAGCATTCGGTCAAATGGGAAAATGAATTTTTCGGCTGGATAAGAATCCTATCACTTTCGGTTGTTTGGGATTCGGTCGATTGGGACCCCACGATCCGAGGATGTGGAATAGCAAAGCAATAAGTTGTATACTGAGATTTAATGATTAATACAATACCAGAAATTTGAGAAAATTTTAATTAATTTTATTTAAAAAGAAATGGGACAAATTGGGCTATCTCGTCAAACTGGGTCGATTACAAACAAGGTCTTTTTTCGATCCAGCTTGTCGCTTGACGCACATGACAAGCTCATTTTACACACGGAAATCCACCACCCCCGGCCGAAAAACTCTATTGACCAGACGTTGACAACATTTTCAACTCGTCGAAAGTGGTATCTTTCTACAGAGCTGTAGATGATTATTTTTTCAATGAGTTCAGAATAATATTTTTGGTTGAATACTATGAAGGACAATATTATTAGGAATCATTGAATATTCTGATCACACAAAAATGTAATGTATAAATTGTTTTTTATTTTTGGAAGACACAACATAATTATTATGTTTATAACTTATATTTACTGTACTAGTTGAATCTTTTGTTGGGTTCTATTCATTGATTCTATTCCAGGTCTTTAGTTGAATAGCATTAGCTTTAAAGCCATTAAACTATTCTAACTGAATGTCAATATTTTTGGTTTGTGATGCAGTACTTCCGCCGGTACAAACTGCTTCTTATTGATATATTCAACTGAATTTCATTTCAATATAGTATTAACATTTGTATAAGTAATAAATAGTATCCCATTTTACTCCCATCATATCCAACTATCAATTTCGAGTAACTGGTCAAGCTTTCAACGGTTTGGTCAATAGAATTTTTCAGTTGAATGGAGCCAGGATGATGATCATCAATAATTAGAACTAACCTATAGAACTAAAAATTAGAACCAAATATGAATAAGGCATATTGACCACCTTCTCTGATCTGAGCACATAGCCTATAAATACCTTAGTTTTCTTTCCAATACAGTTAGATACTAGAAGATGATTTGACAAAAAAATATATTAACATTATGTTTAATTTAATTCCCTGAATATGATGGAATTTCCAATATAAGAATATCACTGAAACTAATTATAACTCTCATAATAAAAACTTTTAAATTGCCTATTTACTTTTCAGCCGTTTTAATGTTACTAGAAACTTAAGGTGCATTTTCGTGTGTGCCTAAAATTCCGCAGTAGACGATGACAAGCATTATTGACATCCATATTGTCCAAATTTTTAAGTGTGCTAAAACAGCTGAACAAATAACTTTTCATCATTTGTCTTTATTATTGAAGAATTAAACATTTCTTATATCAACATATTGACATTTAAAAGTATAAAAAGTATAAGCTCAACCTGCCCCATTAAAACATAATTGAACATAATCTTTTAGGTTATATAAACAATATTGAAATCCACCCAATCTAAGATTCTCTCTCTCCCTGTCATGGTCGACGACGGAATTTGTGCACAAACGAAAATCAAGCTTAAGCTACACCTTAAAAGGTGCACTTTCATTTGTGTTTAAAGTTCCGCAGTCACTGATAACAAGCATTGTTGACATTCATATTGTCCAAATTTCCAGTGTGCTAAGACAGCTGATCAATTAACTTTTCATTATTTGTCTTTATTATTAAAGAATTAAACATTTCTAATAATATCAACATATTGCCATTTAAAAGCATAAAAAGTATAAGCTCAACCTGACACATTAAAACATAATTGAACATAATCTTTTAGGTTATGTAGACAAATATTGAAATCTACCCAATCTGAGATTCTCTCCCTGTCGTGGTCCAAGGTGTATAGTAGGTTGCCTTGATCCCATAAGACGCGTGGAGAACGCAGCCGGCTATGGTGTGACGTCATGCTGCGACCTCTCGGCCCGGCTTAACATAATTGTATTCAAACATAAAAATCTGGTGTGACGCACTCACACAACTTTCCTTGTCATTATGAAAATTGATCACCTGACGCTAGTGTTCCCGCGCATCTCAAGTCTACTATTCAAAGATTTGAGCCAGCTGGTGACAGGGCAATAACGCTGGAGACATAGTACGAGGTCTGCTATCTCTTCATAGTGAATCATTTTCAGTAGAATCAACAATAATTTGCAATTGAATAATCACATTTTCTCGAATTTATAGCTTATTCTCAATTTTAGGTGAAAATGTTACTGAACATTAATTGTAGAGATTTTCATGCTCAATCTACTCCACTTGATTTTTTTCGTTTCAATAACTGAAGCCTGATAATTGGGAATGTATCTGCATTGATGGGGCGAACCTCCTGAAATTTTTACAGATATGGGACTTGTGGCAGTTGATAGAGCTTATCGATGACTATTTTAGGTATGAATTTGATCAAAATCGTTGGAGCCGTTTCCGAGAAAATCACGAAAACCCCTGTTTTTGACAACATTTTCGCCATTTTAGCCGCCATCTTGAATTGCATTTGATCGAAATTGTTCGTGTCGGATCCTTATAGTGAAAGGACCTTAAGTTCCAAATTTCAAGTCATTCCGTTAATTGAAAGATGAGATATCGTGTACACAGACGCACATACACTCATACACACACACACACACACACACACACACACACACAACACACACACACACACACACACACACACACACACACACACACACACACACACACACAACACACACACACACACACACACACCACACACACACACACACACACACACACACACACACACACACAACACACACACACACACACACACATACAGACCAATACCCAGAAACCAGTTTTTTGGACTCAGGGGACCTTGAAACGTATAGAAATTTACAAATTGGGATACCTTAATTTTTTTCGGAAAGCAATACTTTCCTTACCTATGGTAATAGGACAAGGAAAGTAAAAAAGTAAAAATTTCTCATCCATCGCATAACAATATTGGTGTATTGAACATTTACAAAAAAATGTACGATTATAATAATATTATCATAATTTATCATGTGTATGATAATATATTACATCTCAAACTGAATAACTTGCAACATCATTATTGTAAGTTTCATGACTGAATAGGTTTTGATATTAGTAAGAGATTATGATAATTCTTAAATATTATCAAAATTAATTTGGAAGAAAGCTAAATTATAATAATATTAGAAGAAGAAAAATTCAACGTTTCTATTCCAACACAAAAACAGGAAAATTTGATAAACTGAATGTGAGGGAGAAAACAATGAGTGAAGCAATTTAAAACTACGATGTTTAAACATTCACAATGATTCTATTGAAGAATTTTATTACATTTATAAATTTTATGATATTATTTGATTTTCGCATATTCGATTTGCTGACGATCGTGATTTAGCGTGGTTTGTATGATGAACAGTTGAACATTAACATGTAGTTTAGTATATTCACTATATTCAATCGGTAAAACCGATTTATATTATTGTGAGAGGCTGGTAACTTATTTGTTTTGGACTTATCTTAAACAATAATACGACAAAATGAAGTGAACAGATTTAATTTTATGCTGGTTGTCCAATTATATTTTAAAATGATAGTTTCTTATTTGACAATCGTTTGTGAAAGCTGATAGTATCGCCCTCGGAACGCTAGTTGCAAACATTTGTATTTATGACTATTTGTTAAAAACTTATTGACAAATTCCTAGAACCAATTTAGCGAATTCATGGAACTGTTCACTATGGTTATTTTTAGTACGTTGAACTGTCTGGTTACTAATAATTATTTCAGTTGTCTACTAGAAAGCATAGTGCCAATACATTGCTTTTGTATTGTGTTTTTGTTTCTGCTCAGAGCAGTATTATTATTATTATTGACAGTTATCAGTATATTTTATTGATTATTTTCAAGGGACACAAATTTACAAAGGAAATATCATATTATTCACGGTAGAACGTTATTTTTTGTATCAATGTGTCCATGGGATACTTATGAATGCAAAGAACACTTGTGTAAAGCAAGATTAGATCTTAATTATAATTTAAATACTTCAACTAATTATAACTTTGAATAACATAACATTAATTAATTATTCATGAAAGGTTTCAACTACCTCACAGTACGGTAGTGTATTGCGCTTTATTTATTGATAAAATAACAGCATTAAAGTAATTGAAAGTCGTGATTATTGATCCATTGATTTAGACCATTGATCGGTAAATAACTGTTGAAGGATATACCTTGTTTACCTGGACACTTGTCTACCTTACTTCTTCTAAATTATCTCCCAATTCTTCTTCTCAAATCATGGAAACATTTTCTCCAACATTAGTTTCACCTTCAAGATGTCCCGATATCTCACTCGTATTTTTTTCCTTGGATGGTAATTCCACATATTGTATCTACCAATATTCAAACGACAAACAGTTGATTTGTATATCTCCTCACAAGCCATTTCACTTTCCAATAATTTTTTTGTCCTAGGTGGCTCTTCTACGACCCAAAATTGCTCCACCAACTCTTCTAAATTAGCATTGGAATACATGCACAGATTATTTGAGATAGTAGAACTGAAGAACTCTCCTCTGATACCTTACCCATCAGGCAGTAGCCCAATACAGTTTCTAGGGCAGATGGTGTACCTGCTGGACCAATCACCTTTCTTCCAGTCAGAATGAAGGGGAAGTATTCAGTACCCAATAAATTATCAACCTCCTCTGAAAGGGAAAATTCAGAATCTGCTAGATCCAGTCCTTCAATATGTGCCCAGTACACATTTTTTATCTGATTTGAAGCTGCTATTTTGTTGACTACCAACGCGGTAATTTTTAATGAAGGGGAGTTCGGTGTTTCAAATTCACAGTTAGTAATTTCATCTGTCACTTCCAGTTTAGTATCAGATAATCAATGGATTGGCAAACTATGTGTTTTCTGCACCACTAAACCCAGTTTTTTCATGCATCGCCTTGTAATAAATGACTCGGTGCTTGCACTATCTAAGTCTCAATGTCTGGTAACTGCTATACTGGGCATGTGTGAAGGTTTAGAAAGGTGTAAAAAATATATCACATAATATATTAACGATCATCAGGGCTATTGGTCTCAACAAACGATAAGACGATAACGAAATCGAAAAGAAAAATCTTCAAGAGAAAAAGGCGTCTTCTTGCCACTTGCTTTAAAAAGGCGCAGGCGCAGCGGCAGAGTGATTTGCCTGAGACACAGACTCATCTCGTCACCTGTTCCTTGTTGCCAGCTTATATTAATATAAGAAAAACTTTTTTTCTTTATCACAATGATATCAAAGTTATCTACATTTTATAAATCGTTATACTCTTTTGAAATATTATCCATAGAAAGATAATATATTTCATTGATAAAATTGAACACACGCTTTCGATACTGCTGTTTCGATACTCAAACTTGGGTACCGATATTAATAAAGTATCGAATCTTCCGATACCGATACCGATACCACCGGTATCTGAAGCAAAGTAGTATCTTACATATCAGTAAGTAGTATCGAAAGTATCGGAACGTTCCTAAATGTACAGAATCGAAGCACGTGTTTACGTTTACTTTTTAGTGAGGTTATGTTGAATTGCGGGTGTTATAAAAATATAAACTTTTGCTAATTGTTGATTAAAAGCCTGGTTTATTCAATGAACAATGAAAGCTTATTGGCTAGCAATAATGGAAGGAGAACTGCTGAAGATTTGTTTGACATTTTTGTAAGTGTCTGACACAAATAATTTTTATGAACAAATTGTTTACACTTTTTTAATATAGTATTTTAAATTATCAAAATTACTGTATCTTATACATTCCTGATTTCAGCAAGTTATGGTTGTAACTTTTCCTTCACACTGTATGGAGATGCATGGAATGCATTACGTGAAAGTTAAGGGAGCTTTTCTATCAACATACTGTAAAGATAAATGTAGGCCTATAGGCCTAGGTAGGCTACCCAAGGTGGTTCAAAAATGTACATTCCGAACATTATTAGACCTACGAAGCATATTGAAGAATTTGTCATTCTTCTAACAATAGGCTAGATTGTAAGTTATTGTAAAAAAATAATTCAAGTTAATGGAATCATAGAAAAAGATAGCTTGTGCTACAGTATCTTTTCTTTATGATGGAATAAAACTTGATTTCACTTGACTGCAGGTGTTGGGTTAATTCAGGGATTGAATGTTATTTCTTGTGGCGGGCCGCAAGAAGAATTTTCCGTTAATTTATGATAACTACCTGTATCTTTTATTTTCTGTCCCGACCTTGCAAGAGTCAATAAGAATCAAAACTTTTCCAATCTCAGAGCAGCAATGATATTATTATATATACATGAGGGTAGGCTAGATGTAGAGAGCTTCCATTATGCTGCATTTCCAGCTTTGCAGAAATTGCAGACTATCTGCATTTTAGCTACTTGTTTAGAAAGTTATCAATTATTTATTGGGGTTTAAAGGCACATCGTTAATGCTTTCTCCATGCTTTGCAGGTTGATAATCTAGGTACTCTCATGCTTATACGAGTTCGATTCACGTCTGATCTTCATAGTTCTGGAAGTTTATGAATAATTCAGATAGGAAACTTTAATGTCTGCCTTCACAGTATAGGCCTACCACTTACAGTAAATATAGTACTAGATAGCCCAATGCAGCATAAAATATTCCTTCATTCTATATTGTCGAGAACTGATTCTCGTGTGGAAAGATTTGTTTTAATTTGCATTGGGAAACTTTCAGTCATAACATTCTAAATAAATTGAGTAGATTTAGAATATTAAAATCATATACACTCTATTGAACATATCGAAGGTGAGCCTGTTTTATAGTTTACTGAGAAATAGTTTCATCCATAAAAACAAACTTGCACGGTATTTACACTATCAAACTGAGAACTAAAGCATTAAAACTATCTGTAGACTAGTTATAGTGTAATTCAGAATACTTGAACTACTGTCATAATTCGTGGTTCAGGACTTGAAATTGTAATTGTTTGTATAATGTGGCCTGGAGACAGTAGCTTATCCAGGATTCTCTCAAAAGAGGGTGGTCGAGTGGTCAATTACAGAGGTTTTCACATTTCACATCCTCCCCCTCATAAATTTAACAAATACGGTAATGATTGACATGAAATGCTCCAATAATTAATAGAATGATAGGAGACTTATATTTTCCATGAACATACGTATTCAAAATCTATAATATACCATTCTATTCGTAACTATAGGCTACCCAAGAGAATGTATCGAGAAATATATTTGATCCAATACACAAATACTCAAAACATAACAACTCACGATTATTTCCCAATTTAACTCAAGATTATCACGATACCTTCAATGGGTCACGGGATCCCGGGTCCGTATTCAAAAGAGAATCGGTGCCCACACCGAAAGATATCAGC
The DNA here is from genome assembly GCF_014356525.2 of Nilaparvata lugens. Lineage (NCBI taxonomy): Eukaryota > Metazoa > Arthropoda > Insecta > Hemiptera > Delphacidae > Nilaparvata > Nilaparvata lugens. The sequence goes on along the minus strand of NC_052505.1, from coordinate 43,362,263 downwards.
TAATCTTTTCAGGGTGGAGAAATGAGAAATAATCGAATAAAATGTAGTGTGGAAAGTGAGATATGAAAATGGAGTGCAATATATACTAATTGGAAAGGGAATGTGAAAAGTGAAATATGGGAAGTAAGCAAGCTTACTTGTTAGTGAAAGACGAAATCATTCTTTTTACAGACACCAGTTGCAATTAATTCGTCTGTGCTCATATTCGGAAAACAAATTGTCAAATAGGCATTAGACATTTGTCATTAGGCATAGACTATTCATCTATTTTATGTAGACCACATAACAATTATTGTATTGACATCGGGCTGTGTAGGCCTATCTCAATATCCATTTCATGAAAAACGCATTTTATCTAGTGCATGGTGGGAGGGGGTCCGGACCCGGGGGACTGTTTCTGAATTTTCTGTACATATTCTAAATTATTCAGATATATTCCTCTATTTAATAAATTAGTACGGTGACACCCTCTTTCAGTTACGTCTTTCTGAAAAAAAAACACAATTAAACAGTGACAGTGAAATGATAATAATCAACTATTGAGTAATCTCTAAATGTTTAGTAGTACGGTATATTAGTATTTTGTATACTCATTATAATTATCAACTAAGCTTATTGGTATTAGAAATATTGTTCCTCATTTTCCAGTTGACCCTCGAATATGTTTGCTTCAATATTGGCTGTTACCTGTATTGCCGCATCCACATGTTGGCCAATCAAGGCCAATGACGACCAGTGCCAGTTTGTGGATGGGTGGTTTTCCAGCGCTGGGCACAGGTGAAGGAAGATCCCTTTTACTTTTGGACTAGGCATAAGATGTGAGCTTTGTGTGTTGCAGGAAGAGCTGGAGGACCGTCCGCGTATTTCGACGCTGCTCGGCTCGCTGGCAAACTACGAGAACACAATCCCCTCGACGCCGGCCGACCCTGACGCCAAGCCGAGTGCCGGAGGCGCCCGCATGGGCACCCTCGTCGGCGTCTACCTGCCCTGCATCCAGAACATATTCGGCGTCATCCTCTTCATTCGACTCACCTGGGTGGTCGGCACTGCTGGCGCTGTCCAGGGCTTCCTCATCGTTCTCACCTGCTGTTGTGTCGTGAGTACTTCTATTCATTCGACTCCTCATTTATTTTGCACTGGTAGGCCGTTATAGTGTGTTGAAAACATTGATACATTCCAATTTAGCGTATGATCTATGTATCTATGGTTGCACATCAAGAAGACACCTTGACAAATATTGATTCAACAAAAAAGCACTAAGAATTATCATGAAAATGAAAAGGAGTGACTCTGTCAAACAATCTTTTTCACAACTAGTTATATTAATAATTTATGGGCTATAGATTTATGATGTAATCAAATCAAATAGTTTATTGTACAAAAAATACAAGTTACAAATAATTTTTTGAATAACAGAATTGTGCTACACTTCGGCAAAAGAAAACTTGTACGCCTATGTAGAGTTTTAACATAACTTGATATTACTAACTTGTACACACATTATAACTTACACTTATCAACTTTATATACACACATAAGATCTACGGAAAGAAAATTAAAAGGAAATAATATTACTAAACCTATAATTTAGAAATATAGTACCTATTAATCAAAACTGAATTTAACTAATTCATTAATTGAACTAAAAAAATGCTCCTTCATCCAACTGGACTCCATTGTAGATTTTATTTCTTAAATACTACATACTTCTTCGGGAAGAGTACTGTCGACTCTTTCAATTATAATAAGGTTTTAGGTGACCTGTCTGGTTAGCACAGAACCTCTTTGAAAATTTTCAAAATTCTTCAGTTAAAGCACATGTTTCTTTAGAATAAACAATTGTCTAAGGCTTAATTCACACTTACACGACTCAGGTCGAGAAGAGACTCGTGTTTTAAAATGGTGACGTCGCGGAGACTAGAATCGACTGGTATGAGTGTCACCATTTGGAAACACATGCTCTCGACTAAAGTCGAGTCTCTTCTCGACCTGAGTCGTGTAAGTGTGAGTTGAGCTTTATAGTTAACAAATTTGAATTTTCAAACAACGAGGCACTTGGAAAGTCTTTAGGATATTTCATTATGGTTTTAATCAATATTTGTAAAACAAATAATGGTTTTAAAGTTGAATCAAATGTCCCTCCCCAGATACAATTACCATATTGAATTAAAGATTGAAATAAAGCAAAGTAAGTTTTTAGTAACTTTAGACTTAGAAAATTATGAAGCATATACATTTTTAGGTTAACCACTCTTAATTTTTTACAAAGATGACTAAGGTGAGCTGACCAGCGCAAATTCTTATCAACTGAAATACCAAGGTATTTGAAGTTATTGACACAATCAATAACCTCATCGCAAGAGTCACATGGATGGCTATTACAAGCATTGTTCAAGCAGAGCCTGTAAAATTTAGTTCTGATTTTGTTGTGGGACTGGAAGTCATGCATTTTGTTTAATACTAAGATCTAATTTTAAGTAGTTATGTTCCAGCCACTGAGAAACCTTATTGCAACATCCTTTTTGTTGATAACCTCCCCTCAAGTTTTTTTCTGAAAGATGAGTGCTGTGTCGTTAACAAAACGAACGGCCTTAGAACCTACAGAGTCAAGTATAACAGGAAGGTTATTAACAAAGATTGAAAATAAGATTGGTTACAATAATAGTCCCTTGAGGTAGTTCCTCAAGGGACATCCCTGATGTGACCACAGACAACAACTTGGCTTCTTCCACTGAAATAACTTTCAAAAAATCTAACTCTTTCCCCTTAATACCAATATTATAATGTTTTTGAATTATTTTATCATGATGGTACCGTGTCAAAAGCCTTGATCAAGTCCAAGAACATTATTATTTTTGAAAACGTTATATATTGACTCAGTTAAGGATTCCAAAGCATCCTCTGTGCTTTTGCCCTGTTGGAAACCAAACTGTCTCTCATCAGGGATTTTCTTCATATCTAAATAATCAACTAGTCTTTTCTTCACCAATTTAAAAAAAAAATAGAAATGGAGCTCAGCTAACTATTCGGTCTTCAATTTTAATGTATATCTTTGCTCCTACCCTTGTTTAAAGGAATTACTTTGCATGTTTAAAATGCAAAGGAAAGTAACCAAACAAAAAGCAGCAATTACACATTTCTGAAAGAGGTTTCGAAATTGTATCTTTTAATAGTTTCAGTACGTTGTTAGTTATATTATCCCAACCAGGTTCTTTATTATCAGTTAAATTTCCTACTATTTCCTCCTTCGGCTACAGTGTTAAAATTGAAGTTGTCCTCAATATCTATAACTTAGTTTGTTCGAAACATTAGATTTGAATTTCTCCACCTGTACCAATTTCCTCCGCTTGATTTTTACCAACATCTACAAAATAATCATTCAACGTATTTAGATCCATATTGACATGAGGTTGCAAACTCTTATTGACCCCATTAATTGCTTGGTTAATCACAGATCATATCTTTTTAGAATCTCCTTGAGCTTTAGTTATTTCTGACCTGTAATATGAATCTTTTGCTTTTTTCATTAATTATACTATTATATTTCTATAAGAAGAATTTTCTTCTTAGTTCCAAATCAAAGGGTTCATATTTCATTTTTTATATAATCTATCTCTTATATTAATGGATTCAAGAATATCATTGGACATCCAAGGCTTCAAATGTTTTTTGGTCAAATTAATCTTTTCAAAAACGGTGACTATTGATAAATATTTTTATATTATTCGCAAATTCATTTACTAAAGTTTTAATACTTTTATTCAAGTTTATCTCCCAATACAATGAAGTGCCTGCTTCTAACAATTTTTCTGTGTTAATATTTCTCACTTCAATCAACTTACAACGCTGACTAGATTGTGAACAAACATCACGTTTAATAGAAGCGTGAAGTGCGGTTGCATAATGGTCAGTAATTGACATTTCTGAAACAACAGTTTTAAATAAATCGTTGTTTGGATTTAGAAAAAAATACGGTCCAAGCAAGTATTTGAATCAGGACGAGTTATTCCATTGACAAAGGACTCATAACTATGCGAACTCATAACCGACAAATAGTCATTCGCTTTTTTGAGTTACTCAATAAATCAATATTTTCATCACCAATTACAAATGAATAATCAAAATTAGAACTTAAGGTACTCATATAATCATCAAGGTGTTCTAAAAATAACGGCATACTTGTGCTAGGAGATCTGTAAAACAGATTTTATTAAATACTTATTGTTTTATATTTTGTTAATTATTTATGTACTTCAGTAAATCTACTGATTTTGAACAGATAAGTAATAAATGACATGCATATAAAGCATAAAGAAACAAGAATTTTCCATGATGAAAGCATAGAGAAACAAGGTTTTTCCATGTTGAAAGCTCTTCTATCCATGTTATGCATAGTTCTTCTATGGTTGAAAGCAATGTACCTAGAATACAAAGTATTCTAGGTACATTGGTTGAAAGTATGGAATAAAATTGTGCTATCCCGAAATATAAACTACTGTACCAGAGTAGAAACAGACATTACAAAGTATTTGTAATCTCACTAGAAGAATATCCATCTGTGTACATGAGGATTTCAATTCACAAGTATTCGATTAAAAAGCTTGAAATGTGTGTCAATGTGGTTCTTAATATCTACTTATTCATTGAATTCGCGAGAAATTGGTACAGATTGTTATGCCATCATTATAACAGCTGGAGAACCCTCAATTTACTGGAGATTGATAATGGTTTTAAAACCAAGGCTCTCAGTTTACTAGTGACTTTTGATGGTGTAACAATCAGAACAAGTTTCCTAGTATCTTTGGTTGATAGTGTTTACTCTCTAAGATTGATGATGATTGTTTCTTTTTTCACTTGGAAAGTTGATTCAGTTGAGACAGTTTTAAGTCTGACATTGATCAATTAGTTATGAAAATGTCGAGTAGCCTTCCATTTTCAATTCAACCTATCAATAAATCATTTCATAATTATCAATAGCATTATGTCTCAGTTTTTTGGTTACGGTATCAATTATTATTCAACAAACGCAACTTTGAGTTGACTGAGCCTGCGGTTTGTACTTGTAATAGACATTACCAGCCGCCCATTTTATTATTATAACTATCCCATCATCTATCATCAAATCTCTTGCTTTATTCGCATCAGAATGGTGGATACTTGTCATACACATCGCCATTATATATATTTTTTGCAGACAATGTTAACTGCGATCTCGATGAGTGCGATAGCAACGAATGGAGTGGTGCCGGCGGGAGGCTCGTATTTCATGATATCGAGATCGCTGGGCCCTGAGTGTGGTGGCGCTGTCGGAATGCTATTCTATACGGGCACCACGCTCGCAGCTGCTATGTACATCATCGGTGCTGTCGAAATTGTTCTTGTAAGTAGCTCTCAATATTCTCTTTTAATGTTCTTATAGAATTTCCATTCATGACCATGACTACATTTTCTCAAATAATCATACGTTATCAAATGAGAAGATAACAACTAATTTATTTGTCGGTTCCGTAAGAATTGGACCAGGCCATCTTTTTATTCGACCAACGGAATTGTTTATTAAACTTTCAATTCTCATGCTTTACTTGAATCTTATTCATTTATATTGGCGCATAGCAGTTAGCATAGCTTAAGTTTACTAGGTATTTATTATGGAGTAAGAATCATGGGAATAAGTTACTTGTTATCTATGGTTGATCAGCTCTTTGCAGCGCTGCTTAAATGCGTGCTGTTGAGTCTTGTGAAACGGTGACATTATTCTTGTGAGTGACTTTGCTTTGATTATTCTTATCAAATATCTCTAGTCATAAACCCATTAGTCAAATAACCTACTATTCTTTATTGCTTATGTAGGCGTACCGTTCGTGATGCTAAGAGGGAACATAATGTCCGTCGTGATGCTAAGAGGGAACATAATGTCCGTCACTACACGTCGTGAGCTCTACGTTATAATGGCAGTGTTTGATTAGCAATGGTATTGCTATACTTGTCTATCATTCAACAAAGCGGATAGCGATATCTCTTTCTCGATTTGCTCTGTTGCCAGATCGTCTTTCAACAATGTCGAATTAATAACAAAATATTATTCATTTATTTATTAATTTATTCATGTATTCAAATGCAAATACAATCCAGGTAAAAACAACATGCATTTTTGCCCAAAACGGCTTTAAACCTTAATTTGGAATACACACAGTCCAAAGATTATGTTGCGTAACTTGAATGATAACTCAATTCGCACACAATTTTGAGCCCAAAAAATGTATCTATCACAATTTTGAACTTATCAGATTGATTAATTCTCAAATACGAATCCAAACAAAAATCTTCCTTCACAACTGCAATAAATATTGAAAATTTCACTCAAATCCTCAAATTCATGTAAACATCAAAACATATGATTGTTACATAAAGTATAAATATATAAAAATAGTGTAATATGTAGATATTTATAATGATATCTTAATTATGAAAATTCATTATTCAATTGTTGAAAAATATAATTTCTTGCTTAATGGAATATAATTGATTATTTTAAACGAGAATGAACAGTTAATATTACATCAATAAACCTGTATCAGCTACCGTCTATAGAAGGCACAGAGGATCGGCAACGTTGTTCTCTAATCTTTTTCCACTGCCATTATAACTTGGACCTCACTATAGATATCTAATCTTGGCCACCGAAGCATTCGTGAACCCTTTTCCAAGCACATGTCTCAAACTACTCTAAGAAAGATTCCACCCTAGAGAAGTTTTAGTTTGCACTATTACTTTCACATTCTCTAAAACAATTATATTCATTTTTCATTGAAGATTGTTATTTTTTCTCTTATTAAGTCAGGCATAAGTCTCGATAAGAACTATTTCAACTAAAACTTTCTCTTATTAAGTCAGGCATAAGTCTCAATAAGAACTATTTCAACTAAAACATTGAAAATTGGATCAAAGAGATTGGATCACTGGAAACTTACATACTGGATATTGTACCTGTGGTACTTCTCTGAAAATTCTGTAATGCTGAATTATTGAGTTGAAAAGGTGTTCTATATCAGAAATTCAATGTCTGCAGTCTGGATCAATGATGTGAGATGAATTCCTATGTATTTCTATTATAAGTTATTCTAATTCGGATATTGTTAATTTTGTTCTATCTACTAGATTAATAGTTTGTTCCATTTAGAGGAGTTGAAAAAAGGAACAACTTTTTCAATAAAAATTCCTTCAGAAACCTTTTACCGAAAGTATTCATCTTGGTTGTTCACTTTTCTAAACTTGAACTGTATCTGTTGCAGACGTACATGTCACCAAGCTTATCGATATTTGGCGATTTTACGAAAGACGCGAACATCATGTACAACAATTTTCGGGTGTACGGCACTGGGCTGCTGATGGTGATGGGAACGATCGTGTTCGTCGGAGTGAAGTTCGTCAACAAGTTCGCGTCGGTCGCCCTCGCCTGCGTCATACTATCCATCGTCGCTGTCTATGTCGGCATCTTCGTCAACTTCAATGGAAACGACAAGCTCAAGTAACCACTTTCTCTTTGCTTATTTATCTAAGTGTAAGAGTGGGCCGGCTGCGCCTCAACTTTGCCCTCCTAGGATTCAAATAACGGCAGTAATCCAACTCATTCATAGATTCACAAATCTATGACTGATTCAAGCTATTGTGGCTGATATTGGATCTTCATTGTATTTATGGGCTAATTGAATGTGATATCAAACAGCTTTGCTGTATATTGTATGAGAAGAAAATTCAATTACAGAGATTGATTTCATGTCTTCAAAAGACTTGTATTGCTATGAATCCTTCAACTTCATCTTGAGATAATTGAAAAAAATAACTATACCCTTGTGCAAATTAATGGAATCAAGCTATTTTTTCAATTAAAGTAGGTTTCATTCATATAACCAGGAAGATCAGTCTAAAAAATCGAATTAATTATATAGTTTGGTTACCTCTATTGTGTGCTATTACCATTTTCACATTTAATACAATACAAATTTATTTCGTTTTCTGGTTTACACTAATGTAAAATTATCTGATGATGGTGAGAATATAACTTCGGATAGTTATGAAGGATTGTTGGATGTCGAAAGAGTTTTCTTTCATTTTAGACAGAAATGTTGGTTCTAAAATCGTGAATCCTGTTGGATAGGTAGTAGCATAGCCACCTCTAATACAAGGCCCCGGCCTACGATATTACAACGTCGCAGTGTAGGCCTAGAACCTAATACATGATTGGTGAAAAAGATTTTAAAAAATACCAGCTGATCTTTTTCACCAATCATGTATTAGATTCTAGGCCTACGCTGCGACGTTGCAATATCGTAGGCCGGGGCCTTGTATTGGAGGTGGCTATGGTAGTAGGTAATCTACCCATTTTAGGTCTCTAGATGTTTAAAATATCGAATTAGTAGTCAACTCAATGTACCTCATCCTTGTATCGATAAATAGAATAAAAGGTCAATTGTGTAGAACAAGGATGAGACATAAAAATAATATGAATCTTTATATTCTTATCGAAGAAAATTTAAAATTCGTAACTGAATCATATAAAAATCATAATTCAATAATATTAGAAAGGAAATTTAGTTTGGAGTCTGATATGCGAAAGTTTTTTCCAATAAATAATTTTTTATTTCAGGATGTGTGTACTTGGAAATCGATTACTGAAAGACATCCACATTGATCAGTGCAATAAAACTGTGGGAGGCGAACTGTACAACCTTTTCTGCCCAGGAAACTCGACAAAGTCTTGCGATCCATACTTTCTTGCCAATAATGTATCTATTGAAAATGGAATCAAAGGCTTGGCTAGTGGAGTATTCTTGAGTAAGTTCAAATTTTTTCGTACTTATATAATAATACACTAATAATATTATTTTGTATTATCCCAATTATAAAGTTTATTGAAATTCAATTTTCCAATTCTTCAAATCCTAATTATCTCCTATGCTTTCATTCCCTTTTTTCTCAAGCTGATTAATTCAAACATTGGTAAAATTCCTATGATTTATTTTATAACTCTCTCATTATTTGTTGATGGTTGCAGCTAATCTTGGTGACAGCTTTCTTGAGGATGGGCAGTACATTGCCAAGTCACTTGATGCCGAGGAAATTAACAGGTTGGACCGCCCAACTTACAACCAAGTGATGGCTGACATAACTACCTCTTTCACCCTGCTCATTGGAATATTCTTTCCTTCTGTCACTGGTAAGCTTCTACTTAAGTCCTAAAGTATATAATGAGCTGAAATATTGTTGCAGTATTTGATAAGAGATTCAGGAAATATCCAGTTTTATTATGAAAAGAAGTAAAAAATATCACGGTTTAAAATTCACAAAACGCCCCTTCTCGCAACAGGCAAACTATTCAACAATAATACCAATTCTTTATATATATACTCATCTATTTTACTATCAATGACAAACTGTAAGTAATAATCCGTTTTTTGAACTATTTTCAATGACTTAATATAAATAGACTGTAATGTCGACTGATAAATTAGACTGTAGTGTCGATAAAAATAGTTCAAAAAATGGATCTTTATATATAATATAGTGATATATTTATAATCAAGAGCAACTTTCTAAAATAAGCTTCATATTTTTGAACATGAACATTATTCACTTTCATTAATTATAATGATCTGTCAATTTTTAATTGAAGTTTTAATCCAATGTGTAAGTAGAACCATACAGAAAAGATAGCATGAGAAGATAGCATGGTACCGGTATAGGTGGTTTATGTTCCAAATTTCAATCCGATTTTTTGTGAACTCAGTAGTACTTTCAACTACCTTCTATTATTACTGTTTTGGCCGGGTGAGAGTGTAAGAACGCACAGTACCAGAGACTACCAGCGTCACGTAGCTTCGTGATTAAGAACTAATAGGACTATTGGCTTGAGTTAACAGTGGAATTCGGAACATTAACGCCCTAGGATATATTTTTATGCGATATTTGCTCTATGGTAGAACCAAACAAATTTAGAAATATTCCATTCATATCCTCTTTGGCAGAATAGAACATATTCGCATCACTTACTATTTCAAAAACTTGCTTTTTAAAATCCATTCAGTAACTTCTCTATATGAAAATGCTTTTATTGTTCAGGTATTATGGCTGGCTCCAACAGATCCGGAGATTTGGCTGATGCGCAAAAGTCTATACCCATTGGAACAATTTGTGCCATTCTGACAACTTCAACTGTCTATTTGTCAGCTGTTCTCCTCTTCGCAGGAACAGTTGATAATCTTCTTCTCAGGGACAAGTAAGTTTATTCTTCTCTCGCATATACTTTCTGAACAAATTCCAATCCATACAAAACCTTTCCAAGCATCCTATTAATTTTCTTAGATCTTTACTTCTCGCCTCTTTTTGAAAACCTTGTAGGTTACAGTCTAGACATTTCATCAGGTGTAAAGAATCACCATTAAACCCTATTTTCAGTCTTCATATTTTTTCAATCTCTGGTATTGCTTTTTTGTTTCATCTGAGCTGCTTTCTCTAAAATGAAAAATCATGAATATTTACTAATTGGAATCAAACCACCATTCAGCATTTATAAGCTGTTAGATGAAATGAGAATGAGATGTGAGGTCTTACAAGTTCACTAATATTTAACGAGGGAATGCAAGAACCGATTCCAAGGCTGCAAACCTTGTTTTAAAAAATACAATTTCCCTTCAAATTGTTTTATTCATTCATAACAGTATCACTCAATATTATTGATTGTGTGTATTTTCAGGTTTGGTCAAAGTATTGGCGGGAGACTTGTGGTGGCGAACATAGCTTGGCCCAATGAGTGGGTCATCTTGATCGGCTCCTTCCTCTCCACCCTTGGAGCTGGTCTGCAGAGTCTCACTGGAGCTCCTCGTCTCCTACAGGTAACAATACAAAAATCGTATCTTATTCAATGAAATGTTAAAAATACCGATTCATTGAAATAACAAGAAATATGAGCTATCAGCAGTTTTAGTGAACATAAATTTCTGCGAATTTCAGTTTTTTCGAGTAAATATAAGACTACCAGGTTGCTGATGTTACCAGAGTGATTCTAACAACAGAAACTAGTTACTCACTATTTCAATAAATCAGTGGCTATGATCATTTCAAGTCTTTTATTCAAGTTTTAATTAATCTCACCACAAATCGCCTTTACCACAATTCAGTACATATACAGATATCTCGCGTAAAGACGTATGTGCAACGAACAGGCGCATTTCACTTTTAATCATCTGATTCTATGCTTATTATATCCTGTATTTGTACAGAACAGTAAGATTCATATACAATCAGCTTAGCATCAGCTGATGAAAAGTGAAATGTCCGTGTGTGTAGGGCTCAAGTCTGTTTGCACCTTAATGTGCTATGTATTTCTGTAATGGTAACTTTAATTTCGTTCTTATTCTAATGCATTTGATACTTCGGGTTCCTCTGGGTATTAAGACACATTCTTGGCTCATTTAACTTGGAGAGCATTCAGAATTTTAATGTTTGATATTTTATTCTTAATCCAATTTATAGATGAACAGTTTACGGTATGATTCTCATTATATCTGAATGAATGAACCTTTATACTTCTAATATGAATAGTTTTTTGAGTGTTGATTTGCTGAACATGACAGTCAAACGTTAGTCTCCTGTACGGTCAAACATCAGTCACATCTTAAATTTATATTAATGGAATAATCAACATATCCTTCAGATCAATAGTATTTTGAGGGTTGATTCCCTGAACCTGGAATTCACATATTAGTCCCTGTTTAGTTTTCTAAACGTAAACAAATTAGTCACAACCTCCATTTTCTTTGAAAAATTGACATTCAAATGAATAGTTCACCCTTATGCTCCTTCCCTTCTTTGTACAACGCCCTTCCAAAACCGGAAATTTCAATATGACTCACCCTGTATCTTCAGGGTTCATTTTACAAACCTGACAGTCCCTCGTTAGTCACTCTGCATAGAAAAGATAATATATGTGAGCGATTTATTTTTTATCTTTCAAGTGTTATTATAGAAGCTTAGACTCTAGAATTTGTGTTCAGGCGATAGCGAAGGACGGCATAATCCCGTTCCTGGCGCCGTTCGCAGTGTCTTCGAGCCGCGGCGAGCCGACACGAGCCCTTCTGTTGACCATCACCATCTGCCAGTGCGGCATCCTGCTTGGCAACGTCGACTACCTGGCGCCTCTCCTCTCCATGTTCTTCCTCATGTGCTACGGCTTCGTCAACCTCGCCTGCGCGCTCCAGACCCTCCTGCGCACGCCCAACTGGCGGCCTCGCTTCAAGTACTACCATTGGTATGTGCACATCCAATCAAGTCAAACTGTTCATAAGTAAAATACTTTTAGAATGTTGGAATACAGGTTAATTCAAATTAATAAAAACTTGAAGTACCCTTTTATTAAAAACTTTAGAATATTTTAACGACTAGTTTCGACCATTGGTCATTAAAAGTCGTTAGTACTTAAAATATTCTTAATTTTTCAATAATAGGATATAAGTATTTAATTATTAAAGAGATGATGCTAATTAGAGAAAGCAAAAGAAAATCATTAAAAATAGAGATTCAAATTGTGTGAAAAGATTAATTTATTGATTTATGTTGCAAAAAAAAACGGTAAGAAGAGCAGGAAAATACAAAAAAAAATAAAGAGGAGAAAAAATAAAAGAAAAGCAAGATAACAGAATGGAAAGAAAAATAGACGGATTAAACAATAATTATGAACAAAAACTCTAGAGCTTCGGGAGTGAGTGACAAAAGCCAAATTTTAATTAATCTCTTAATCTTATTTCCACAATTACATGCAGCAATGGCATTCTTGACCTCAAGCGGCAAAGCATTATAAAATCTAGGTGCCAGGAAAATGAACGTTTTACGAAAAAGAGTGCAATTGGGTTTAGGACATCTGACTTGGGAAGCCGCAGTCCGCCTGGTCTGTCGAAGTGCGGTAACAGGCTGACAGTAATCAATTGTCACACCTCTATTTCCACTTATATTGAAGAACAATGACAAAACCTTGAATACATATAGGAACCTAACAGGCAAAATTCTAAGATGACAGAACAGTGGAAATGTATGATCATCAAACCTACTGCCCGTTATCAATCTTATAAAAGCTTTTTGAAGTTTAATAATTGGATCCTGGTTAGCGTAATAGGAGCTTCCCCAACATGTGATTCCATATTCAATTTTGGAATGTACAAATGAAAAATAAAGTTCCTTCATTACATTAAAATCGCACAAATATTTAATGCGATGGAAAATCATCAAATAGAACCTTAAAGACTTCTTTAGAGTTTCAATTTGTTGCCTCCAATTCAGATTTTCATCCAGTGAAAGACCCAAATATTTGATAGTCTTTACTGGACTGATACTGGGACAGTCACAGCTAGAATAGGAACAAACCGGAGAGTGAAAGCGCAGTGGAGCAGGCAAGTCAGCACTTCCAGAGAGACTGAACATCATATAATTAGTTTTGGCTACATTAATTTTAAGTTTGTTACATGTAAACCATAGAGATATTTTGTTCAAGTCAGACTGCATTTTCTGATGTAAATCTTGAAGGTTATTACTTTTATATGAAAGAGCAGTGTCGTCCGCAAAAGCAGTTATCCGTCCATTCAATTCACCATTATACAAATCATTTACAAAAATTAAGAAGAGAATAGGGCCAAGAACCGAACCTTGCGGCACACCACAAGTTATAAGTAATACTTCACTTGCAACGTTTCTGATCCTTACATACTGTTTCCTACCCTGTAGGAAGGACTTAAACCAATCTAGTGGAATTCCCCTTACACCAGCACTCTCCAGCTTGCGGAACAGCAGACTATGATTAACTGTATCGAATGCTTTACTAATATCCAGGAAGATTCCCGCTGTTTTGCCACTACAGCCACTGTTTAATCCTGAATAGACATATTCCAAAAGATGCTGTAAGGCAATTTCTGTACAAAGATTTTCCCTGAAACCGAACTGGCAGGCCGAAAAAAGTTGCAGCTATTGAGGAATGAAAGTAATCTAGTTTTTATAATTTTTTCAAATAGTTTTGACATGACTGGTAATAATGAGATGGGTCTGTAGTTTTCTTTACTGAGTTTATTTCCTTTTTTGAAGATGGGAACAACAGTAGCCGACTTCATATACAGATACAGATACTACATATACAGATATCTCGCGTAAAGACGTATGTGCAACGAACAGGCGCATTTCACTTTTAATCATCTGATTCTATGCTTATTATATCCTGTATTTGTACAGAACAGTAAGATTCATATACAATCAGCTTAGCATCAGCTGATGAAAAGTGAAATGTCTGTGTGTGTAGGGCTCAAGTCTGTTTGCACCTTAATGTGCTATGTATTTCTGTAATGGTAACTTCAATTTCGTTCTTATTCTAATGCATTTGATACTTCGGGTTCCTCTGGGTATTAGACACATTCTTGGCTCATTTAACTTGGAGAGTATTCAGAATTTTAATGTTTGATATTTTATTCTTAATCCAATTTATAGATGAACAGTTTACGGTATGATTCTCATTATATCTGAATGAATGAACCTTTATACTTCTAATATGAATAGTTTTTTGAGTGTTGATTTGCTGAACATGACAGTCAAACGTTACTCTCCTGTACGGTCAAACATCAGTCACATCTTAAATTTATATTAATGGAATAATCAACATATAGACCTTCAGATCAATAGTATTTTGAGGGTTGATTCCCTGAACCTGAAATTCACATATTAGTCCCTGTTTAGTTTCCCAAACGTACACAAATTAGTCACAACCTCCATTTTCTTTGAAAAATTGACATTCAAATGGATAGTTCACCCTTATGCTCCTTCCCTTCTTTGTGCAACGCCCTTCCAAAACCGGAAATTTCAATATGACTCACCCTGTATCTTCAGGGTTCATTTTACAAACCTGACAGTCCCTCGTTAGTCACTCTGCATAGAAAAGATAATATATGTGAGCGATTTATTTTTTATCTTTCAAGTGTTATTATAGAAGCTTAGACTCTAGAATTTGTGTTCAGGCGATAGCGAAGGACGGCATAATCCCGTTCCTGGCGCCGTTCGCAGTGTCTTCGAGCCGCGGCGAGCCGACACGAGCCCTTCTGCTGACCATCACCATCTGCCAGTGCGGCATCCTGCTTGGCAACGTCGACTACCTGGCGCCTCTCCTCTCCATGTTCTTCCTCATGTGCTACGGCTTCGTCAACCTCGCCTGCGCGCTCCAGACCCTCCTGCGCACGCCCAACTGGCGGCCTCGCTTCAAGTACTACCATTGGTATGTGCACATCCAATCAAGTCAAACTGTTCATAAGTAAAATACTTTTAGAATGTTGGAATACAGGTTAATTCAAATTAATAAAAACTTGAAGTACCCTTTTATTAAAAACTTTAGAATACGTTTAACGACTAGTTTCGACCATTGGTCATTAAAAGTCGTTAGTACTTAAAATATTCTCAATTTTTCAATAAAAGGGTACTTCAAGTTTTTATATTGTTTTTATTAATTTGAATAAAATAGCCCATATAAGTAAAGTGATTTTAGGTTAATTCAACTTTGAAGATTTTTGTCAAATTAGTATTATGTCAAATGAAGAGTTTGGAGCTTAAAGATAAAGGCTCTAATTCAACTTTGATAAATGTCACTGTTCTGTTATCATATTCTAGATTTCGATTGATTTTGTTACTATCAATTTTACAAAATGGTTAATATCTGTTAAGGAATTGTAAGATAATTAATCATCATATAAAATTGTTAATGATTTTATATAATATGAATATGTTGTCTTACTGCTATTCTTCACTTATTTGTACTTTCAAATAAATTTAATATGTCACAGATTATACATACAAAATTGTATGTTGCAAAATTCATGACTTGAACAAACTTTATTCTTTCAAAAATGGTTTGAAAGCCAAAACTATTTGTTGTGTTTTATATAAAAAGTCTTGAAAAAAGGGTACTATGAAACTTTTACTTTATTAGTTACTTATTCTTCAAAAACAAATACTTTTTCTTTTAGAGTATGATATTATACTGCATGAAAATTTAAAAAATTCAAACATATAATAATGAAAGCCGAAACTATTTGTTCTGTTTTATATAAAAAGTCTTGAAAAAAGGGTACTATGAAACTTTTCCTTTATTAATTACTTATTCTTCAAATCCAAACACTTTTTCTATTAGAGTATGATATTATACTACATAAAAATTAAAAAAAAAATCAAACATAAAAATTCAAACAAATGCAATTCACATATAAATAATGAAAATTTGAATAACTAGGGGACTTCCTGTAATGGAAAACAACACTATGGCTCGGTTGCACAAAAGCCTGTTGAATTTTAATCACTATTAAATTTCACAAGAACCAATCAGAGATGATTTTTCTGAGAAAGCTTCTTTGATTGGCTCTCTTGGCATTTAATCGGAATTAGAAGTCAACATACTTTTGTGCAACGGGGTGTTAATCTAGCTTGGGGAATCCTTATATATTTATATTCAATAGATAAGCTCAGCATGATGAATCGTCGATTAGTCAAACAATTGAGTCGAATCAAGTAATCTAATTGATTAGACATCTTACTACAAAAATATAGGACATTTGTTGTAGTGTTTTACTTTGCAAATTCATTTTTTCTTTCTTTTCAGGTCTTTGTCATTCATTGGACTGGCACTTTGCATTGCGGTGATGTTCATGTCAAGTTGGTATTATGCTTTGGTCGCTATGGGTATGGCTGGATTGATCTACAAGTACATCGAGTACAGAGGGTGAGCGACAACATTAGCATTCATCTTATTCATTCCATTTATTTTATTCATTTTTCTCTTATTAATACGTCATGTCATTGATTATTACAAAATAGCATTGACAATCGTCATACAGTTCACAAAAATAATTACAGATGACTTAATACAAAAAATATGCATAACAATTTATAACTACTTGAAACATCTTAATTTCATTCCTATACGTAAGTAAAAGAGGAGTTTCCATTTTGAAGCTTGAATATGTAACATATATGTACTCTTATTAGCCGATTCTAACTGTGAGTGAATCCTCAGAAGCAAAACAAAAAGTATCGGCTCAAAATTTCAAGTATAGTAGATACAAAAACGAAGCTTCACTTAGTTCGGACTCTCTTAAAAACACCACTAAATTTAGAACATGTGTTCAGAAATATTCATTCAAGTACGTGCTGAATTTCACTTTGACGTGGAAACTTGAGACTCCACTCCATCTCTGTTGAGTTGTTGGCTCAATTATCTCTGTTGAAATGACAAAGTGATTATTTTTTGCTTGGTATTATTTATTTATTTATACATACAATAATATCATTCTCAACTTTTAATGATTAGGTGTTCAACTAACACTTTGGATACAATAATCTTATATTTTAATCCCTGAAATCTCTCTGGCACAGTTTTAGAGAAGTTGATGTCATTAGGGTGGCCCAGAGCAAAAGGAAACTGTGATGCAGGATTTATCTCCCACTGTTAATTTACGAAACATCTTCGCTATCGGGTGGTAGGTAATCTGTGATTCTTCTCTTTCACTCATGAAGCCTTGTGCTTGAATTAAAAGGTAGCAACAATGAATATCATTTCATAATGATAGTGTACCGTCCTCCGACCCACGACCAGAGCAGTGACAATTGGCCAAACTTGAGACACTCTAGCTAAGTTAGTTATATCGGATAGGTAGCTTTTTACTGTGTCCGTATTCCAATGCTGTTACTATTGTGGTAATCATAATTCTACAATAAGTGTATCTAATTTTTCATTGCTCAATAATGAATAATGTTTATAATGAGTATAGGCTATAATTTTGTTGGTAATGATAAAAACTCGCACTACTTCTACAATGGTAGAAAATTTTTCAATTTTACTCGCGATTGAAACCTTGTAGATGATAAGCTTGTCAATCACCAAAAAATCACAGTCAGTAGTTATTATAACTACTGATTTCAACATAACATAATTTTATAACATAATTATGTTATAAGAGGATAGAAAATCAATTACATATTTTATTATATTGAGAATGTCTGTACTCATAACACAAATTATTAAGTGTAATATTATGTGTTATTCAGAGCTGAGAAAGAATGGGGAGATGGAATCCGAGGTCTGGCATTGTCAGCTGCTCGCTACAGCCTTCTGCGACTCGAGGAGGCCGAACCGCATACCAAGAACTGGAGGCCTCAGATACTTCTGCTCGCTAAGCTTACTTCGGAACTTGTGCCAAAATACCGCAAGATGTTCACTTTTACTTCTCAGTTGAAAGCCGGTAAGTTAAATCAAAGCAAACTTTACCCATGTATATTATCATACATTTCGTTACAATACAATTCTTCAATAGAGAAAATTACATTTGGACTTCTAATTACTAACATATAGAAATTACATATAATTATTAACATATGAGAATAGGTATGCGACTTCATTTAATATTTAAAACTCTACAAAAACTTAATTCATTTTTCAAAAGTAACAAACTCTGTGAATTGCCTACCCAATATATATCAATCTCGAAACTCTCCCTGGAGAACAATCATCAATTACTCAATCTTAACATAAATAAGGTTGAAGCTATTATTGTTAGAGTGGGGTTCATCAATCATTGTTAAAATAATTATTATTCATTTATTTCGTTCATCCATTTATTTGATAAGACAATTATTTCTAAACTTGAGCCTATTAAAACAAAACTTTTTCAAAAATAAAAATACAAAGAGAGAAAAATATAAATAACTTATATATTACACAAAACAATCCTAAAAATTCGACTGAGTCACTGTCAATATTGTAGAACCTTAATTAAGTGAATAAAATCCTACAGAGAAGTGAAAGTAAAAATAATGCTAGTAAGACTAAAATTATAATACAATAGCAAATACAAACACATTAATAATTAAAATGTTGTTTATAAACTGAAACAAAAAATGAATTTTGGATTGATAAGAGCAGAATGCAAAGTTCAGTCATATATAATAACAAAGTTGCTTGTTACACAAATCAGAGTAATTTTTCATTGGAGGGTCTAAGGGATATATTTTTTTCTCGAAAATACAGTTTTACTACCATCATGATATTTGCTCATCCAATTAAAGTACTGTCTCAAGTACCTCAATATTATTGATTTTATGGAATTTATTGATTGATTGATGATTATACAGCAATAATATTTCAGAATTTGGTTAAGTGCAATTCCTGAAAAATCTTCCAATAGGCTATTGATTTTGTTGAATTTGAAAATAGTGATGTGTTTTGAAGGATTCAAACGACCGGACTGGGAGGCATGAAGCCGAACACAGTGATCCTGGGCTGGCCGTACGGCTGGCGTCAGTCTGAGGAGGAGCAGTCTTGGCACACCTTCCTGCACGCGGTCCGCGTCATCACCGCTTCCCGCATGGCTCTGCTCGTGCCCAAAGGAATCAACTTCTTCCCCGACTCCACACAGAAGGTCAGTCAACACTTGCAAACAATACAAAGCTTGACAATCACTGACATCATGCTCACTAGTGAACCGAGTAACGCTTGGTATCATTTCAAATGAGTGTTAGAGTTGTGACACAAGTTGTCAAGTTGTAATTGCCCTTAATTTGCTTTATGAAATTGCTCCTCAAGAGGAAACCTCACGATATCAACTTTCTTTGGATCATACCATTCTAAAAGATGAATGATACAGCATTGGCAAGATGCCGAAGTGCCCAGACAGGATTTGTACAAATTTTTCGATTTTATTGAAAGTTTCAAGATGAGATGAACATCTTTCTATCTTTCAAACAACTCTTTATCCATCTTTTTTTAACATCTAGTTACCACTTTAAGTAAACAATATTTTTTCGGTTCACAATCGACTTTTGTTGATGGAAATGTAGAATCAGATCATAAATTTCCAGTTCTAGTGAATAATAGAGTTTATTATGTCTTGAAATATTGTTATTTCTCAAAATACATGATTGATGCTCAACTCGGAAATAATCAAAAATATAGAATCTATCAATGTAAAATATTTGCTTGAAAGTATGTGATATATGAATAATACTCCGTGGTACTTCAGAGTTGGAACTGTTGTGTGGATTTGAGAATGAGCAGGTTGGAACGAAACCATATTGGCCTTATTCGTGAATGTTATAAAATACCTATTGAGCTAGAAATAATCACAATCGATCGAGAACGAATACTTCCCTTATTTGAAAACATGATAGTGACATGATAGAGGCGGCTATCTCACTTGAGTCTGCCGCCAAATGCTAGTTTCCGTACGTAGCTTTATTAGTTTTTGCAAGAAAAATGCAATAATGCAGCATGAATCTAACTAAAATTCATTACATTATTTTACTCAGAAAACGTTATGAGTGATGATGTTGTGCGTGAATGGTCTCGGAAAATGGGAGACTTCAGTTGAAATGACTTTCGAGATCGTCGTGATGCATGACAACTCAAACTCACAGTGCCGGTGCAACCAAACAGCTTCTCCAGCAAAATGGGATAATTTCGATCACCCACCTTATAAACCTGATTTGGTCACTATTGACTTATTTTGACCTTTCCCCCAAACTCAAGACATGACTTCCAGGGCAGAGCTTCCATACTAACGAGGAGCTTCAGAACAACGTCATAGCCCACTCAAACTCATTTGTCGGCAGCATTTCATGAAGAGGGTTTTGTTAGGCTGGTCCACTGGTATGAAAAATGCTTCAAAATATCATGTTGCAAGATGATCATGAGCTTAAGTAGCTTCTAGTGAAGCTAATCGTTTTTATTTATGACAAATCGGAGGTTGAAAAATGTCCCTTGTTTATGATTGAGTGCATTATCTCATCATAAGAAAGCACAATCCAAAATTCAACATCAGCATTCATGATCCAAGGTGGTAATATGGAAATTCAATTTTTCAGATGAGTGGTAACATTGACATTTGGTGGATAGTACATGATGGTGGTCTGCTGATGCTGTTGCCGTTCCTGCTGAAGCAGCATCGCACCTGGAAGAATTGCCGTTTGAGGATTTTCACAGTCGCTCAGATGGAGGACAACTCTATCCAAATGAAGAAAGATCTGAAGACATTCCTGTATCATCTGCGAATTGAGGCCGAAGTTGAAGTTGTTGAGATGGTAAGCTATTTCAACAACAACTAAACTACATGTTAATGTTCAACTGTTCATCATACAAACCACGCTAAATCACGATCGTCAGCAAATCGAATATGCGAAAATCAAATAATATCATAAAAATTATAAATTTAATAAAATTCTTCAGTAGTATCATTGTGAATGTTTAAACATCGTAGTTTTAAATTGCTTCACTCATTGTTTTCTCCCTCACATTCAGTTTACCAAATTTTCCTGTTTTTGTGTTGGAATAGAAACGTTGAATTTTCCTTCTTCTAATATTATTATAATTTAGCTTTCTTCCAAATCGATTTTGGATAATATTTAAAAATTATCATAATCTCTTACTAATATCAAAACCTATTCAGTCATGAAACTTACAATAATGATGTTGCAAGTTATTCAGTTTGAGATGTAATATATTATCATACACATGATAAATTATGATAATATTATTATAATCGTACATTTTTTTGTAAATGTTCAATACACCAATATTGTTATGCGATGGATACTTTTTTCGGTAGGCTATTGAATTCTTTATCCATGTAAATAAAAATGGAGCCTCAAATTTTGACATTCAATAACTTTTTTATGTTTGCACCGATTTTGATGATTTTTTTAGTTGTGTTCGTTATGTTCAGGACCTAACATTTTATAAGGATCTAAATATTTATCAGGACCTAATATTTTATCAGGACCCTATCAATTTTATAATCCGACTTCAGGACACTTTTCTACGGTCCTTCAAAGTTTACATGTAATCCTTATGGGGGAAGATTTGTGAGCTGGCCACACACAGAAATAAAAATCAGCTGTTATAATCATCGCGTCATCCAACAGCCGTCGGTAGATAGTAGACAAGAGTGTGTGCTGCTCCATCCGCCCATGTATTTTATTCTATACGCCCCGACTAAAAACAGAATGATTGTTCTATGTGTAACCACAGAGAAGAAGAGTAGCCATAATATCTCCATAAAGCATAATATGTATTATCTCATGCTATGAAGATAATATCTTCATATCATGTAATATCTCATAAAATCTCCATAGAGAGGAAGAGTAAAAACAAATCCTTCTACTTTGTGGTGTAACCATCCAGCAGTGCGGCCTCAGGTTAAAGACATTGCTTTGTTTCGAATAGTTGTGCTGTCTTTCGTGTTTAGAATTAATTGATTTACAGTAAATTATTTATTTTGCAGTTGGAAAATTATCTATAAATTATAAATAAAATCCATTAAAATTAATAATCAAAATAATATGAATAATAGCATCTAAAGTTACCAGCTGTACACTAAGCTAAACCACAGATAAACAATAGCATAAGTTTACGCTATTGTTTCTCTATGGCTAAACTAAGCTAAACAGCATTAGTGTTTTCATCATATGCATAATAATACAATAATAATTTATTGGAGTAAATGAAAGTGTTTGCTTCTTTTTGATAGCATGTTTGAAGTTTAGTAGGCCTTGATATTGGTATGGAAAATATTCTTGGGCAGTGCTTCTTGAAAGTTGCAAAATGCCGCATCGCGCCTCCTCAGGTGTGCATCCAGCTAATGTTTGTCATGAGATGCATTAACTATTTGGCGGAACGAAGTTCGCCGGGCCAGCTAGTTATTTATAAATATCAATACATAACAAGATGAAATATCTGTTCCGGAACCTATCCTTTTGGAAGCTCTTTCAGACTCCGGTAAAAACTATCTTGTTGTAAACTCTATGCATATTGTTGATGAACTTTGTATACTTTTTCTCATAATTGAATTAATAGTAACTCTTGAATCGGATTTGTACAATATACAGATATAATAAAATTTAAAAAGTATTTATTAATAATACGCAATAATAATATCATTTCAACAATTTCAATTTAATTTTCAACAGACGGACAATGATATTTCTGCATACACTTACGAGAGGACGCTGATGATGGAACAGAGGAATAAAATGGTTCGAGAGCTGAGGCTCAACAAAAAGGAAAGCCTTGGAATGGTAAGCTCTCATCAATCATTTCATTTCGAAACAGGCTTTCGGCTTTCAATTGTATATTATAAAATGTATATTCTATGTATCACCGTGTTGCCACAAAATGTTCTCAGATTTGATATTCACGCTCGGCTTATATTTTTGAAGGTCACTTGGTTGGTGATAAGGAAATATAATTACATTCTATTGCTATTCAAATTAATTATGTTCCATAGCTCTAGTCTAGTTGGAGTTCCGAAACCGTATGTTTGGTTTCGAAAGGTTTGGTGAACTATAACGTTTAGACCTAAATTATCATGAAATGTTGGAGTGAATACTCTAACTGGAGCATTCGCATTTGAAGTTTTGGAATTCATTATCAGCAAAATATAAGTTACTTTCAAATGTTCTGAAGGATACGTGTTTTGTTAGCATACCTATTATTTGTGAATGTTTAAATTAAAAAAAACTTTTATTCAAGTTTGAATCAACAAAGCAAAGGACTTCCCCTTAAAGTCTTGGAAATCATTATTTAGAAATGTTATTGTTAAATCCTACTATTTTAATCTTGAGTCATTTATAAAATTTGAATTTCAGTTCAAAAATATATTGGCTGAAGTTTATTGAAAATACTTCTTTTGGTATATAAAAAATGTTACTTGGAATCAATATCTCTTCTCATTTCCATTGCTTTTTCACAATTCATGTTTTTCCAACTTTTGATTGTTGTACATAAAATGCACTGAATGTAACTGTAAGTTCTCACCTGAGTTCCCAAACAAAGTGATTGATTTAAATTGGAAATTTTTCGCTGTGTCCATTTTTTTATAAAGAATTGTTTCCCTTCTCGAATGGAATATTATATTCTATCCATTTTCAAAAATAGAAGTGTATTTCAAATCATTTAAAGCACTCCTTCAATTTCTTCATAGCTTCATTAATTGGAATATCGAATTTCATCATTTTAATTCAATGTCAGATGGGAAAGGCGAAGAACAATCTTCATCGAATTTGTGGCTGGTGGATCAAGTGTATTTGTTTTTAAACGGATCTTGTATTACCGTTAATTTGTCATTGTTTTTGAATGCCAACCTTATGAACTTTTCAATCATGATCTCCAATAGTATGCCAAGCAACACTAAAATAAATTAAAATAATTCAATTGGTAAAGTAAGAAATATGCCTAATTAGCAAACTATGCAAAAAATATCATCCTCGAATCTTTGACAAATATTTGTTCTTTGGTATAAATTCCAAGAATGGATGAAATTAATTTAGAAATGAATAAAATAATTCATTTTGTAAGTTTCAAATATCTGAAGATGAAAATTATATTGCACGTGAAAATATATTTAGAATTCAATTTGAGTAGCCTAGATAATTGAGATAAGAAAAATTCAATTTACGCATCTGTATTTTCCTGAATGTATGCTATTTCAGCTCCCTTGACTTGAATAATCCTAGTATCTAATAAAAAAACGTTGACATGATTGATTATTGAAAAATATTGAAGAGCATATACACTAGGGTGATTTATTTCAACCTCCGATTGGCCACGAATCAATTAATAATTTCATTCTATTCGAAACAGAAGACACAAAAGAAATCAAAATCCAAAAACAACACAATCAAAATGATGAAAGAATACTAATTTTCCCATCAAAAATTCATTTCACTTATCATTATTCTTCAACATAATTGCAAATGAGTTGCAACAAATTTTATTAACCGTCGTACAAAATAGTTGCAACTAATTTGATTAACCGTCGTACAAATGAGTTGCAACTAATTTGATTAACCGTCGTACAATTCTGAATAAGAATTACTAGTGTAGTATTCATTTGCAAATCAATTACTGTTCGGAGGAGTCCGGACTCACAAGGTGTCAAACAATCAGCGATAACTGAAACAAACTACAATAAATAACTGTATTTTTTTAATTCCTAACAAAGGTCCAAAAAACCGTGTATTAACATTAATATCGAGAGACCGAGCTTCGCTCTGGAGTACAAAAGCATAGAAAATTTATTTATTTATTTTACGAAAGAGGAAATTATAATATATTCATAGTTTATATTTAGAATGATAACTATGTTTGCTACAATATTTGTTAATTTGGGAAATATAATACTGTATAATGATTTGGCTGATTATTTTATTCAGGAGGCTAAAATCAGTTTTAGGGCTGGTTTCCGAGCTCGGAATCTAGGTAAGTTCTAGACTTTAAACAGCTGGAGTCAGAAAATTGGCTTTCCAAAACGAATCTTTCTTTTTCCTTGACTAATTGAAACATTCCTAAATAATTTGAAAAGGCTGAAACTTCATACATGATAACAGCAAGTGAGTGGAAAAAAGTTTGTCAACACTCAGAATGGCTTTGATAATGTTATATTGAATAATATTCTTTTGCAGGATCATAGATTTAGAAAAAATACATCCTTATGTTTCGAAAGTCATCTTAATTGAAATCAGTATTTTACAACATAATAAACATAGTTCATTGGAGTGTTGAAAATACTGTAGAATTCAATCTTGAAATCTATAGTAATTTGGCAGAATATGTGTGTGTGGCTCTTTTCTCAAACTTGTTAGTTGTTGAAAACTTGCTTCAATGTGAATATTGTGGAAACGTTTCATCCTCTGAATTCACTTATTTTCTGTTTTATTGCTACTATCAAGGTTGACTTCAACGAGATTCCCTCTGAGGAGAACATGCCTTTGGTGGGTTATTCTTTAACTGATGTAATATATCGAGGTCATTCCATTCCATTCTCACTCACTCCTAACATCAGGCTAGAGCATCTTCTCTCAGCTATGTCATTAAACGATTATCATCATCAAATGTCATGCAGCTTCATCATTGTAATTACTCACATCCACATACAATCATTGCTATTGACATCATCTTAATCATTGTCATCATCCTTTTCTCATCATGTTTCTGTGTTCATTTATTTGTGAAATTTTGTTCTTATTGTTTAATGGCCGCTCGTTTCAATAACTCCACCAGAATACATGAGCGCAATTTTGCAATCACAAAATTAAAAAATATAAAATGCTCAACATTCCATCTTTTAGCAAATTTTTAGGAAAAACTCGAAAAATAACACACTTGTCAAGGAATTTGGTGTTTTGTGTAATATTGTTTATTGTTCAATAAGTTTTTGTTAATGAAGTCAATTAACTGAAATCAAATATTGTGTTTGCTCACTCGTGCGGTGTACACATTTTGTTCTGACATTTAATTGTATGCTTTCTCACATGTAAAAACTTGCTGAATATGTATTATTATTATCACAATAATATGAGAGGATGCACAGCAAAAGACCTCAACTCATGTTCATATTCAAAACAATGGAGACAAAAACAAAACTCAAGTCACTCACTAAATCCCAAAAATTTGAATGGAGAGGAAGAGTAAAGAAGAATAGACGGAGAGACTAAAAAAGAGAGAAACAGAGAAAAGAAACATTATTCTTCCTCATGAGCATGGTATTTCATAATACCATGGTATTCTTCAGAGTAAAAGCTTCAAGCTGAGAACAGGGGAAAAATATCATATCTGGTTCATCCCTGAATCTAAAAATCAAATTCCTGTTCTTATTCCCTTTGTTCAATTTCCATTTCCCATGTTCCTCCTTCCAAACTCAATGTTTAAACATTCGTAGCATTTCTTCTATGTGCTGATAACCATCTAATTTCATGGAATGAATTCCTTCTACAAGATTCGCTTATTCAATTTGTAGACAAGAATGTCTACTAATTCATTAAACCATTAAACCATATTTCAAGTGGTAGTGAGAGTTTCCTAAGGTATTATGAACTCATAACCTTTATGATTCATTAAACCATAATTTCAAGTGGTAGTGAGAGTTTCCTAAGGTATTATGAACTCATAACCTTTATAACTGATCAAGAATTGAAATTTTAGTGATTTTTGTTCTGTGAAATGAGAAAATTAGTCTCAAAATTGTCTGATAGAAACTGATTCAATTTTATTTTGTTTTTGACTAGACTGTTGATTCAGCTACAAATACTGAAGAGGTATGAACTGAACATTTCAATGTAGAAGGGTGTGCGTGTTTATTAGTATTATTAATAGGTGTTGCAAACAACTTCCAATACATTACCGGTACAGTTGTTTGTTAGTGTACCAATATGAAGCTAATGCTTTATTGTACCATAACAAAAATATATCCAATACCTACAAAACTGTAGACGCATAACAAAAAATGCTGTCTCAATATTTCTAGTTTGATTGATCCTGTTTTTTGGTGTTTTTGAACCCTGCTTGATGATAAAGTTTTCAGTATTTGTGATCTGAATGCATTTCAAACCCTTTGAGTTGCCCCTTTCGAAGCTTGTACTAATGTGATTCATCATTCCACACGACTCATGATCTCATCGATACAAAAAAGCATTGCATTTATACAAGGAGCCATCATTTGCATCATCTTTGAACTGCGTTGAAACTTTCAGCATGCACACCATCGATTGTACCAAATAATAATGTAATCAAAATTTGGAATAATGATGGATTCATTACAAATTAATATTTATATTTGTTACAAACCACCATAGAAGGTGATTATATTGCCTATTTTGTTGTAATGTCATCGAATTGAATTCTTATAATACATTATCTGAAACATGTTTAAGCTTGATATAAAATTTTGTCAAAAACAAAGCATCAAATCAATATATCCATGATATGATGTTGGCCAAATATTGTCTTGACATGAATATATTTATATAGAAGAGACATGATTGATATTGATTATTACAAAATCAATGAAACCTATCGACTATAGTCTACCTGTGACATTCTCATGTAATTTATTATAAGAAATTGATCTTAATTAATGTAGTTTTTCATTATTGATGTACCTTTCCAAAATTTAGATAGGAAAAACTTGAAAATAAGATAACAAAAGAAGATTTTATCGTCTTCATTAAACGAATTGAGATAATTTAAAATTAATTAGTACTGAATACGTAAATCTATTCAGAACCAGTAATGCTAATTACGAATTACTTTGTAATTTTATTGGAGTTATCAGATTTGTACGTTGATTTTAGGATTCAACTAACATACCATGGTGTTATAATTTTGTGTATCAATTTGCAACGTATTAAATTTCGTTGGCTTGAGAATATTTTGTCTTATGATCCAATTAAAAAACTTTGTAGATCAAATCTTATAGCTGCGTTTACACCAAAGTTATTAA
The DNA here is from genome assembly GCF_014356525.2 of Nilaparvata lugens. Classification (NCBI taxonomy): domain Eukaryota; kingdom Metazoa; phylum Arthropoda; class Insecta; order Hemiptera; family Delphacidae; genus Nilaparvata; species Nilaparvata lugens. The sequence goes on along the minus strand of NC_052505.1, from coordinate 43,333,923 downwards.
CAAAATGTTAATAACTCAATCCTTATAGATTGAACATTACTTATCATACACATGATGAACATATGTGTTTGTCAAGTTTTGTTCAATCTAATAGAATTTATAAGGATTATGTTATTAACATTTTGTTAATAACGTTATTGTAAACGCAGCTTAATATAGGAAAAATGATATCAGCCATCTTTAATAATACGTTTTCTCACATTCATTATCATATTTAGAGCGTCGTAATCAGAATAGTTTGTTCAAAGATAGAGCTTGATAACATGTATGCTGAGCCTTTGCTTTTAAAATCATAATTATAATAATGTAATATCTTGAAATATTCATTAACTTTTAGATTTAATTAATCATACCAATCGTAAGTTTTTGTAAATTTATTGGTTCCAAACCATTCTAACCAAAATTTTTCACTATATAGCATAGGCCTACTCCAACAGTGTATGGAAATATTATCTGCAATGATTAGAAATAATTGAAAACTTAGAACTTCTTCTTAAATACAGTAATAGTTCTATCAGATTCCCAACTTTATCATGCAATCTATGAGGTACTGTCTTGTCTCACTAATTCACAATTAATAATGAGTCGATTTCAATAAATTTCCATGTCTTTCATTCAGATACCGATCAAGTTGATACAGCATTCATGATAGGATTTATAAATTAATCTAAAAGATGGAATAATTGTATTGCCATATAAATTATAGGCCTGAATGGTAAATATTTGTTTATATTAGTGAATGAAATGTGTTGATATTGAAATTGGAATAGATGAAGATATAGGCTATCTAAAATGAATATTGTAAAAAAAGAGTAGCTAGACTCAAAAGTGACTTTACTTGGAACATTATTGAATCAAGAGCTTATCTCACTTCAATACTTAAGAATAAAAAATAATTAATTGTCCACAAATAGTGTTGTTGCACTTCTTGATAAAAAATATATCCTTTTACAGTTATAACAATTGAACAATTTTATGATGAATTGAAACTGAAAATTGATCTACCGTATATGCAAATCACAAACTCACGAATCCATAATTTTCTTGGCATTCTAGGTTCAAGCAATAGTTGATCATCATCATGATATCAAGGCAACTAAGAATCAGGAGCAGAAATCAAGAACTATCAGGTTCCAGGAGCCTTCGGAGAAAGATGAAGATAAGCAGGTGATTATTCAAGAAATATGCTTTTACATTTTACGAACTCAAATAAATGTAAAATCAATTTTATTTAAAAATCACTTTAATAAATTCTATAGTTTGAACATTTTATAAGTGAGGCTACACATCGAGTTTTGGACGATACCATCGAAGTTTGTTTCTGACGAAACATTATCGAGTTTTTTTCAATCTGATAGAATTTATAACGACAAAAATCGAACGTCCTGAAAAGATCGATGTTTGTGTAATTAGTCTGATCCACAGATTAAGTGATAACTGTTCTTTCTATTCTCCTATTTTTAAATGATTAGTTTCATATTCCTTTCTATTAGATAATCTTTGGAATCTAAAGTTATAAAAGCTTAATCAGATTTTATTGACTCCCAGTAATATTCAAATGTTTAGTTTTAATTACAAAATGCCAATATATAATTGAATGTGAAAAGATAACATTTTTCTATCAATTCTGCGTTTTAGTATCAAAAATGAATATGAGTATCGATCGAGCAGTCGTAGCGAGCAGACGTAGTTTTTTTAGTGAGAGTAGTTGAAATAGTGTATGCAATAGTTAAAGTGCTGAGTTCAGTGTTTTAATTGTTGTGCGCGAGTTCAGTGCCCTGCGCCGAAAAATCAGTTCAGTGCTGAATTATAATCTAGTCCGGCTAAGGAATGTAAAGAATGTGAGAAATGTCGACTCCCAAAAGATTGCCAACCTTCCTCGTGCCAGAGTTCGAAGAGGAGGAGGAAACAGAGGACGACGCAACAATGAGTCAACTAACACCGGCTAGGAGCGTTGAACCAGCGTCAATGACTGGAAACGTCAACACTTCCCCAGAATCGTTTCTAAAAACGAACCAACTAAAAACTGCAACGGAGCAGTTTTTATACAATGCATGGAAAGAAGTCACTTGCCAACAGAGTGAAGAGAGAGAAAGAATGCATAAACTGGAAAAGGAGTTGGAGAGAGCACGGTTGGAGATTAATCAGCTGAACGAGATGTTTTCATCAGCATCTACAAACACACAGAATCTTCAATCTTCAGCTTCACATACAATGCAACCAGCATCTTCTAGAAGTAGCAATAAAAGTTATTCACCACCGAATTGGGAGGAAGAAGAGAGAATGGTAGCATCAGAGACTGCATGGACTCTCCCTAAACAAAAGAAGAGAAAAATCCGTGACTCACCAGAAAAAATAAGGCCTGCAACTGATTCTACAAGTATGAAACCGACAGAAAAGAAAAACAAGCCACCACCAGTCATATTAAGCAATATACAAGAGTATTCGAGAATTAAAGAGGCATTGAAATCGAAAAATCTCAATTTCAGTGCCAACATGATGAACAACAACCAGCTAAAATTTAATGTTGAAACTGAACAAGAATACAGAGATTTAACTAAGATGTTGGATGAAGCTGAATATGAATGGCACACGTACGAAAATAAACAAACTCGTCCAATTCGTGTCATGGCTAAAGAGCTTCATCCATCATGCGATCCAGAGGATATAAAGAACGATCTTCTAAGCAGAGGCTTTCAAATAATCAGTGCTGTCAACAAAATGAAAAAAGTGAAGAAGGATGGAAAAGAACACATTATCAGACTTCCAATGTTCATGTTAACATTCAAGAATACAGAAGATACAAAAAGAATATTTGAAATTAAACATATTTGCTACATGAAAGTGAAAATTGAATCAATTAGAAGTAATAAAATGATTCAACAGTGTAAACGTTGTCAGCGGTTTGGTCATACACAGACATACTGTCAACATGAACCTGTGTGTGTGAAGTGTGCTGGAAAACACTGGACTATTTCGTGTACTAAGGCTAAAGAAACCCCAGCCAAATGTTTCAATTGTGCTGAGGCTCACCCAGCTAACTACAGAGGCTGTTTCATCGCTAAAGAACTTCAGAGAAGAAGAACTGAAAAAGAAAACCTAGTTAAAAGAAGTAGCGAAGTACCACATACAACTAAACAGAGAAACTTCACTTCAAAAAAGTACACTGAAGAAATATCCTATTCCCAAGTAACGAAACACACTCCAAGCCTACAACAGGAGAGCCAACCAAAGCAACAATAACAACAACCAGTTGAAGTCAATAAGGTTTTGTAGGAAATTTTGAACAGTTTAAATATTATTTCTGGACGACTTGACAGCTTGGAAGGGAAGAGTAAGAGTATCGAGAAGAAAACTAGAAAATGAATATTGCGAGCCAACAAGATATAAGGATTGCTACCTGGAATGCCAATGGAATAAATAATATCAATAATAATAGAAAACAAGAAATAGAAATATTTCTAAAGACACGAAATATAGATGTTTGCCTCATCTCTGAAACCCATTCAACTGAGCAGACTCACTTCAAAATCAATGGATATAATGTTTACGAAACTATTCATCCTCAAAATGAAGCAAGAGGTGGAAGTGCTGTAATAGTGAAGGAGAGTATTAAACACTAAGAAGACTTCAGTATTCAAAGTAATGAAATACAGCTAACTGTAGTTGGAATAGAGTCAATCAACCAGAAAATACTTGTTGGAGCTGCATATTTTCCACCACGTTACAATTTTAAGAAAAATGATTATACAAATATTCTTGTTCAGCTTGGAGATAGATTCATAGTGGGTGGAGATTTTAATGCCAAGCATAAGGATTGGGGTTCAAGACTCACGACTACCAAAGGAAAAGAACTCAGAGAGGCTATCCAGGAGCTGGGCTGCGAATTCCATTCAACAGGGACACCTACGTATTGGCCAACATATTTGAATAAAACTCCAGATCTTCCTGATTTATTCATAACAAAGAGAATATCCAGTAATTTTATCGACATTGAAGAGAGCTTTGACCTGGATTCTGATCATTCAGCTGTAATTCACTTAGTGAACGAATAATAAAGAAAGAAGACAGACCAATGTTAGTCAACAGAACAACAGACTGGGAAGCTTTTAAAGTGGATTTGGAGAATGAAATCAACTTGAATATTCCACTCAGAACAACTGAGCAGCTAGATGAAGCCGCAGAAAATTTCATGTGGCAAATCCAGAAATCATTCTGGAAAAACACCAGACAATATACCATGAAAACAAAAGGATGCAATTACCCTCTGGAGATTCGACAACTTGTTTTAGAAAAACGAAGGGCAATAAGAAGATGGTAACAAACTCGTGATCCTGCTGACAAAAATATCTTGAAAAACAAAACACAACAATTGAGAAGAGAGATAAGGAAACTAACTGAGGAATCCATTAATAACTACCTTCAAAATTTGACAGCTGATGCCAGTACAGATTATTCATTATGGAAAGCAACAAAAAGAATTAAGCGGCCAATATTACAATCCCCTCCAATTAGAAAACCAGATGGTACTTGGGCAAGAAATAACAGAGAAAAGGCAGATTTATTTGCTAATCATCTAGAAGAAATCTTCCAGCCAAACAACATTCAATCTGAAATTGATACTGAAGAAGATATAATAGATGATTTAGATACAGAGATTGATCCAGTTTCCATAAATGAGGTTCAAGAAGAAATAAAATATAATCTGAATACCAAAAAAGCATCTGGGTTTGATCTGATTACAGGTGAAATCTTGAAGAAACTTCCAAGGAAAGGTATTGTCATGCTAACATACTTATTCAATGCATCACTCCGATTACAGCATTTTCCCACAATTTGGAAGGTGGCAGAAGTCATTATGTTGCAAAAGCCTGGGAAATGTCCTCAAGAAGCAAAATTATACCGCCCAATATCTCTTCTACCTGTAATTTCAAAGCTTTTTGAGAAATTGCTAATGAAGAGATTGACTCCCATCATAAGTAGCAGGAATCTGATACCAGCCTATCAATTTGGCCTCAGGCAGAAGCACTCAACCCTGGACCAAGTACATAGAATCACCAATGTAATAGAGAAGTCATTAGAGAAAAAATCGATATGTTCAGCAATCTTCCTTGATGTGGCACAGGCATTTGACAAAGTGTGGCATGAAGGACTGATCATTAAACTTCATAAAATTCTCCCCACTCAACTTGTGAAAATTCTAAAATCATACATCAACAACAGATTATTCAGAGTAAAAGAAGGTGACGAAGTCTCCGAATTGAAGGAAATAAGGGCTGGAGTTCCACAGGGTAGTGTTCTTGGACAAGTTCTTTATGTGCTGTAAACAAGCGATCTTCCTGGATTGGATGCAGTGACAATGGCTACTTTTGCTGATGATACTGCAATACTGGCAGACGGGGAAACAGTACAAGAAGCAGCCACAAAACTACAGAATGCTAGCAACAGATTCAGTGACTGGACCAAAAAATGGAGAATTCGATTGAATGAGATGAAGTCTATTCATATCAACTTCACAAACAAAATTATCAATGACTCGATTCGAATAAATCTGAATGGGAATGTAGTACCACACAGCAACACAGCAAAATACCTTGGAATGACTCTTGACGCCAAGTTGAAATGGAAAGAGCATATCAAGATGAAAAGGAGCGAGCTAGGACTCAAATACAGTAAAATCTATTGGCTGTTGGGCCGTCAATCACAACTCTCATTGGACAACAAGTTATTGATTTACAAACAAATTCTAAAACCTGTCTGGACGTATGGAATTCAGCTTTGGGGCTGCTCTAGAACTTCTAACATCAGTCAGACTCAAACATTCCAAAACAAAGTACTGCGGAACATGGTGAATGCGCCCTGGTACATAGGGAACAGCGATTTGCACCGAGATCTGCACATCCCCTATGTGACCTGTGAGATAAGACGATTGGCAGCCCATCATGAGTCACGTCTTCATCAACACGACAACACCGAAGTCATCCAACTACTAGACAACACTGAACTCACTAGGAGGTTGAAGAGAACAAAGCCCTTCGAGTTGGTGTAGTGCTAGTGGAGTGAAAAAAGTATATTGAATAAAAGTGTAGTGAAATAGTTTAAAGTAGTGAAATTATAGATTGGAACTGTAGGCTTCACTGGAAGACTTTAGCAATAAAAATTAATTTAGGATAATAAATAACAGAACAAAATTAATGGTTAGTCCTAGTGACTAGTTTTAATAGAAATAACAAAAAAATGAATATTGTTAACGAAAATAATAGTCTGTTCCTGAACAATTGAATTTATTATGGCCTTTTAATAAATGTAAATTACAGAAATCTATAATGATAATTCATTTCATGTGAACATTGAAGTACGTATTAAAAAGCATTATTCCCATTTTATTGATTGAATGAAATTGATATGAAATAAATAATAATTGATATCATCAATAGTAGTTGGAATCCATTCAATTAGGAGATGAATATTTGTTTTTTATTCCAAAATCGATGTTGCTACCTACTTATTGAAGAGTTACAACAGTCAAGGCTGCAAATTCATGTCTGAATTAATGATCATTATTTCATTATACTGACTTGTCTTATATAGAGTATAACTGTAGTCCTTAGGACGTAATCTTTAAAAAATAAATGAATAAATAAAATGTCGGCATTAATCTTTGTTTTGTCTTCAATCTGTGTTTCTACAATTTGATCCTTAAAAACTATTTTTCAAATCTGATTTTAATCAAGTAAAGTGATATTTTTATTTGACTTGAGTTGTGTTTGATTTGTAGGAGCAGAATCAGACAGATGGAAGCTCTGAGAAATCCCCCACTCCCAGTAACAAATCCCCTGCAGCTGCTAACAATGTATCGTCTGGAGATAATCCTGCAGTTACGCCGTAAGTTTGGCCATGTATTATAGCTATAATACACTTTCATGTCTCACTCTTCAGAAAATAATTTTCCGAAATAATATAATAATATTCAATAATTAGCTCTTATATGTAATCAACCTTCAGATAAGTTTCAAACAACTTTATAGGATATTCAAATCTTAGTATTTCTATTAATTTCTAAATCTAGCTTTGTGAAACTCCAAGATAATTGGTTTATCAGAAATAGTGAGTTCTTTCCAAGCAATAGAATATATTTTTTTTAGAAATTCATTATCTCTCAATAATTTGTCAGAAGGTTTTGACAATAAGTAAACAATACCTTAGTAAAATCTGCCTATTCTCTCTGAAAATACTGCTATTAAGCTTATTAATGGAAGTAACTCTTCTTCCAGGAAATGGCTCTTGGTCAATTGACAATGTCTTAATTCATTAATTCATAATATACAGGATCTACCCGACAAAAAATTGATAAATGGTAATAATTGACCAAACACAGTGAGTGATGTTTTAACTCGGATTTTCTTTCGTCTGTCTATATAATTATATGTAACGCATTCACGGCCAAACGCATTGATAGAATTCTATGAGATTTGGCAGGAATTTTCCTTTTTTTAACTGCGCGTCGATGTATGCACAAGGTCTTTTTGAAATTTTGCATTTTAAGGATAATTATTATGAAAGGAAAAGGAATTTTCTCCATACTCCGATATCACTATATTTATAATCATCTACTCTGAAGATAGGATTAATCAGACTATAGAATTATTCATAATCAATCAGCTGACAAGTGGATTATTCATTGCATGCATTACACAGATGTCTGGAGAAGCCGGTGAACAGGTGATGCCAGATACTTGTGGCTGAGAAAACTGCGTAAGGTCTACTGTTCACATAACTACTAGTAATCGATTTGAATCACTGTGTGAAATTTATGCTCTGCCATACCCAAACTGATTAAAGAATCTATAATGTTTAATTTTCTCTGTTGATAATAGTATTTTGTAATATGTTCTGATTATGAAATGTTATAATTATATTTACAGGGATGAGAACAATGTGAGGCGAATGCACACAGCTGTCAAACTCAATGAAGTCATTTCAAAGCGATCCTACGAAGCTCAACTTGTCATTCTCAATCTACCTGGGCCCCCTCGTGACACTAAGGCCGAGAGAGAGTCAAACTGTATCCTTTTCAAAAAGTTTATTCAATCTATTTCAATAATCTCAAATATTTTTCAATCAATTGCATTATTTGTGTTCTTCTAGTTTATTACTTACAAAAATATGTGTGGTTTTAGTTAATGAATAGTGGTAATAATGTTTTATTAACTCAAGAGCTTTTACAAACATAGAGTTTCGTCATACAGTCATTTAGAGTCAATACAATATTAATATAAGTTCCATTCCATAGTCTATCCAATATAAATCTTATCACAGCTTATTTGTTCCACTGCTGAATCAGTCTAGATCATAATTAAATCTAACTATAACAGAAAACAACAACAACGTATCTATTAATGATTAAAAAAATACCAATTGATAACATTTATATCACAGTCAGGTCAAATGGAGATTGAAAAGAATCAATCACAGTCAGGTCAAATCACATAAACATTGTATAAAACATGAATAATCTATATCAATCATCCCTTCTCAGACTACATACACAAAATGCACATAATTGCGTCAATTATATGAAAATAATCTCATCATCACGACAAATCAGTCAGAACAAAAAATATCTACAAATTTACACAACTCACAATAGTCATCATGGATGGCCCTCAAAAACTCATCAACCGAGTAATATTCTCCTCCAACCAACAACTTATAAAGGTCAGTCTTGAACCCTCTCAATTCACCGTTAGTGAACAACAGCTTCATAAAGCGTGCAAGTCTATTATAAAACTTGCACCCCGCATAACTAGGCTTCCTCTTGAATAGCTTTATCCTATGAGGCTGAGTTGCAAAGTTTTCTCTCCCTCTAGTATTGCACGAATGCATATCGGCTCTAAGTCTGAAATTCGTTCAATTTTGGACTGAATATAGACTATATAATTTTGGACTGATCACCCTGAAAATGTAAATTGAGAGTACAGTCAGTAGCAGTACAATTTGTCATAGAGTGATCTCCATTTATTAGCTTCGTCTCTATGTTCGATAATCTCATTTCTCAAGACATTATTGTCCGCCTATATTGTCTCAATAGAGATGGACATGGTCCTGACTGTCTCAGTCAAAGAATTGATTGACTCTTTGAGCTTTAAGCTATTTTCATCTAAACTCTGGCAACTTTCAGTTAAGGGTTCAGTATTAATACTCCTATCAACTACAGTCACACCAGATGAAGATTGTGTCAAAGTTTGGCTCTCCAATTCCAGGGTGAATCGCTGTATCTCACTCACTAGAGCCGACTGATTCTCAGCCAGCTGTTGAATCCTATTTAATAAATTATCCTTGGACTTGAGGATATTGTCATCTGTCTGTGACTCAGAATTGAAACAGACTGGCTTCCGTACAGAACCCATAAATGAGTCCAGCGATGCCCTATTACATCTTTGTAACTGCCTATTAGTAGTTGAGACTAAACTTTTTATCGGAAAACTTGAAAGACTTTTTGGTACTTGGTGTGATCCATGCTGCTTATGTTTATCTATATAACTTTTTACACTGTCAATCTTCAATGAAGTAGTAACGGAGGCAGGGCATCCAGTAGAGCAACAACGCCAGAAAATATCTCCACTAACTAGAGAGTGGCTTTTCCAAAAGCAGTAGCCGTTATAGTATAACGCCAAGTTTTGCTTTGTTGTTTTATACGTTCTAAGTTCTGGAGTCATCACTCTGACTAGGCCTACGGGAAATGGAGACGAGATGGAGACACAGAGCGCCCAGAGAGCTAAAAAGGCAGGAAACAAAATTGGAAGCTCCTGAAATGTGACAGGAAGCAGGAAGGGGAAGCGCATACAAGAAAAGGAAAGAAAACAATATTTGGAACAGTCCTCAAGAAGCAAAAGAACACAAAGAATTCAAAAGTTAGCGCGGTTCTTGTATTCGGTCAAACAGCTGTTTTATTCCGCGTTGTCACGGTAACCAACGACGCCAAAATCCAGTTCTTGAAACCGGTGTAACACGGAATCAGTAATCAGTAGGAGAGTAGTATCTTATCTATTGATACGAGAGTTAGCTACAAGTCAACCGATCAGTTCACCTTGCAGTCTTCGATCAACACTGTCACACTGATTTGGTCACATTGATGGAATTCCTCGCATACCAAAATGCAGCAGCTCATTTGTTATAGGCGAGCGCACGAAATTTGACGTTATGAAATACGAAAAAATCACTATTTTACATTTTAGAGACCGGTAAATCGATTTCACTTTCTCACACAATCAAACGATCACTAATTACGCACAAGAAAGTATTCATTTGCTATAGATAAGCTGCATATGAGTATCCAATGAACTATTAATTGACCCTTGAAAACTTAGAGGCATCCATCCGGCAGAGCAGGCCTGCCAATCATGGTAGATAACGGACCAGGAAGTTCTCGACCTCTTTCTCTAGTAGACCTATTATGCTTAGGCCGTTGTTAGACTATCACATGATGACAACCTAATAAGTATACTGTGATAAAAGGCTTAGACCATAGACTCTACATGAATTTGCAATAAAAAATGTTCAGTAAAAGTTTCTTATATCGACCTTAGTTTTTGAGGTATATCGATTTTACGATATTTTTCAAAAACGTTAATAATTAGAAAACTATCAGTCGGAAATGAAGTCCAAGGATATGGTTGGGAAGAGGAATACATAATCTATTAATAAGATTCATATTTTGTTCCTTTGTTTGACGTTTTTGAATTAGCGTTAAAACTGTTTGAAATTTGGCTTTGAATTTGATGAATGTGCTTTTTTCAACTTTCAACTTTTTTCATACTTTTATGAGCGCTCATAAAAAGTTTAAAAACAAGAACAAATTATATTAATCTTATTGGATATTTCTTCCTCTTTCCAATCAGCATATTCTTTCCAGTCCAATCACTACCTCTGTAAACAAAGGCATAGTGCATGACAGGTGGTTGATGGTAACGTCAGCACAGGGCTCCTACACTAATAAAAACACCAGCTGAAATAGATCAGCTGAAATCAACAAATTTTTATTGGTGTAGGAGCCCTACCTGTGCTGACGTCACCAGAATGCACTAGCCTATGGCTTTGTTTACGGAGGTAGTGGTCCAATCGACACATTTTTTTCGCCATCTTGTTTTTTCATTTGTGAGATTGTCATCATTGATTTTCTCTTTCAGCACATGATAACGAAGAGAGTGTTATAATTTCAAAGTCTGTACCATCAAGGCGTCATGAGATACACGCTTTTTTAATAATTGTTAGGTTTGGCATATGATGGAAAAAACATATTCTCGCTGCAAATTGTACCTCTCTCTCTTTTTTCCAATGACGCTCTAGCCGTGGAAAATGGACTTATAGAATTCACCTAAATGTAATTTTAAATATTCTACAACACCGTCTGAATAATATTAGTGTATGTCTACTGCAAATACATTACAGGATGGGAAGTGAATTTCCCCCCCCCCCCGAAAAATGTATGTTTAAAGCTTTTGAAGTAATATTAATCATGAAAAAAGTACTCAAAATGAAATGATTCTCAGGAATACTATAGTTTGGGTAATTCTGAACACTCTAGTTGTAGTATCAATCCGATATCTCTCACAATACCTTGATAACAATCAATATGAAAAATTCTGCCAAAATGGCCACTACTTTAATTTTTCAATGATGATGGCTATTTTCGTTGTTTCCATCATCAATATTCTTATTCAGCTTGTTCTAACGAAGTCTTTATCATGAAGCAGTTATGAAAAAATTGATTTTATATTTCTAGCTTGTTGCCTCATACCTATGGAGAAATGCACCAGAAATCATGCATTTCAGGTTTTCTTTGGAGGTCACTAGAGAACAAATTTATTGACGTAGAGCGCGTGAATACATCATTTTAAAGCTGAGAAAACGATCGAAATTTAATATATTCAACATTCCCCTGTATCCCTTGCACAAAAAAAGTTATAATAGAATGGAATTTGATGAAATGAAAAAGAACAATTCTTGAAGGATTTTTGGAGGTGATATCTTATAAAATATGTGTTTCAGAGGGAAATTTCATAAGATAAAAACTTGAGCGGAAGAGTTTTAGAATATTTTCGTGCAATGAACGATAGAATATATTTAACAGTTATCAAAATACAAGCAATAAAAGAAGCCCCTGAAAATTTTGGCGTCCATCTTGTTTTCGAGGTGTTTGCTTGTGATAATGACTTTCCAACATTGTGTTCATCATAATTCTAATCCTATGGAAGGCATTGAGACATCTTCCACGGTTATTACCCAAAAATGACCATGGAAGTATATTTAGCCCAATTCTAGTCTGAAAAACTCAAAGACTAGGCTAATGCTATTTACTATCCTATAGTAAATTTGTAAAAAATATATTAATCTTCAGTTTATCTACTTCAATATAATAATAAATTCATTAAGTCCTCATAAGCGTTATTTTTTGTTTCTTCCTTTAAATTGCAAATCTATGAAATAGATTAGGGTCTTCAGTTATTATTGCATGTCTAGAATTGTGTAGTTTTTACATATTTGAGGGCATCCCATTATTGATAATAATTATTGGCATATTATCCACGTTAGGCTACTTCAACATTCTTATGGGTGAGTTACTATAGCTCTAAAAGTTCTCATCACATTCATTCTTTGTCTCATTTCTATGTATTCTTTCTCCAGGCTCTTCACCTTATCAATTTTTTGCATAGAAAGTTGCAAAGAATTGCATTTTGTTGATTAATTTGCATACAGGTAATCTATTAGTATCCAAGTATGCGAACTCTGAGAGCTTAGTTGTATAAGACGCTATCAACTTGTGATAAATTGCTGTTGGCTGTAGCAGTTTTGTTAAGAGATTTTCTGTTGAGATGGATTTAGAGGTGACGGGACTAAGGTTAAAAATTGATGATCGATTTGAGGTAGCAGTGTTAGGTATCTATAGGTCACCAAATGGAGACTGGCAAAAATTTTGTGAGCTGCTCCATACACTTTTGGAAATTACAACCGCTCGTTTCACAAATGTTATAGTAGTAGGAGATTTCAATACCGATTTTGCCAGGCAGGATAAAATGACAGAGGATATTAGAGATATTATTAATATGAATAATTTAGAAATTAAGGTCTACGAATATACAAGAGTAACTCGAACTTCACAGACAATTATTGATAATATCCTCACAAATATAGAAGGTTGTAATGTCAGGTTAGGTAGCTCAGATCTACCAGATCATAACTATCAAATTTTAGATGTTAAGTTGCAGGGCCAGAATCCAAGCAGAAAAAAACTTTTGTGAAAGAAATTCAGCAATATGAGCTAGGAAATATAAATTGTTTGAAGCAGGAACTGCTTCAAGAAAATTGGAGTAGTGTTTATAACAGTTGTAACCTAAATTACAAATATAAGCAATTCATTGATACTCTAAGATTTCACATTAGTGTATGCTGTCCGATAAAAAAAGTCAAAGTAAAAAGTAAATTAAACAAAGTAGATGAATGGATAACTGAAGATATTCTTACTCAAAGAAATATTGTTAGGGAAGCTTATGAGGAATTTAAATTAGTGAGGGATGTTCCGAGTGAAGTCAAATACAAATGTCTAAAGAAAAACTATGCAAAAGAAGTGAGGAAAGCTAAGTGTAAGAAATCAGCTGAAATATTAACAACTAGTACAAATTTTAACTCTGCTGTTTGGGAGGTAATTAATAGAAATAGGAGAGCAGCTCAAAAAGATACAGTTACTAATGTCCCTAGGATAATCGATGAACATGGAAATTATATGGATGATAGTATAGACATTTGTAACTTTTTCAATAAATATTATCAACAGGTTGCATATAATCTCCAAAAGTCACTGAACACTAATACTTATAATACAACTACATTAAATGCTGAGCCAATTGAAAAGGTATTTAAATTTCATCCATTATCAAGAGATGAGTTGTCAAGAATAATAAAAAATTTGAATAACAAAAAAACAGTAGGATTGGATGGGGTCTCAAGCAAAATTTTAAAAGAATGTGAAAATGAATTACTGGACCCTTTATTGCATCTCCTTAATACTTCACTAGAGCAGGGTATTTTCCCTGATGATCTGAAACAAGGAAAAATTTTGCCAATTTTCAAGAGCGGTGATTCTGAAAGAGTTGAAAATTATAGACCCATTAGTATTCTAAATGTAATAAGTAAAATTTTTGAAAGAGTAGTTTTAAATAGGTTATTGATGCACCTGGAAGAAATTAATTTCATATGTGATGAACAGCATGGGTTCCAGAAAGGGAAATCTACTAAGACTGCAATAGTATCCCAATAGTATAATAGATTCAGGTGAGAAGGCAGCCGCAATATTTCTTGATTTATCCAAAGCTTTTGATTGTGTGAACCATAGAATATTATTGGAAATACTAAAAACTGTAGGTGTGAATGGTATAGAACTAAAATGGTTTGAATCATATCTCATAGGTAGAAACCAGTGTGTTGAGCTTACCAAGGTGGATGGGAATGAAATAGTAAAAATTAAATCTCAAAAACTGGAGGTCCAGGCTGGAGTACCTCAAGGCTCAATTCTGAGTCCCTTACTGTTTCTGTTGTATGTGAACCAATTACCAAAAGAGTTAAAAGATCACAGAGCTCTGTTGTTTGCTGATGACACATCGCTTATCTTTAACAATTATTTATTAGATAGTCTAGGAATAAATGCTTTTACTGGAGTACAGTCAATTGTCCAATTCTTGAAGCAAAGGCAATTAACAATAAATAGTAAGAAATGTCAATTCCTACAATTCAAAAGTAAATATAATTCAGTAGAGGATAGAGAAATAAATGTGTTTGTAGAGGAAAATGAATTAGACCAAGAAGAGAAAGTAGCATTCTTGGGAATTTTATTGGACAGGAAATTAACATGGCATCCTTACATTGAGAGGATATGTAATAAGATATCATCTGGGGTATTTGTCCTGCGGCAGATTGCTAGGCTGAATGATAAAAAACTACTGTTAACTGCTTACCATGGACTTATACTATCTCATATTAGGTATGCTATTTTAGTATGGGGTAATTCATCTCAACAAAATATGGACAGAGTGTTTAAGATTCAAAAGAAGGCACTCAGATGTATAGAGAAAGTGAATAGGTTAGACTCTTGTAGGCCTTTATTTAAAAAGCTTGGTCTATTAACTGTGCCATCTTTGTATGTATATGAAGTTGTAATGCATGTGAAAACGAGTGGTGTGATCCAGAATTCAGATGTTCATGAGTATAATACGCGAAACAGAGCAGATTATCATATAATAGGTCACAATAGTAGGTTATTTGAACAAAAACCAGATTATATTGGTAGGAAATTTTAACAAGCTACCTCAAATCTTGAAAAGTAATGATGATTTGAAGATTTTCAAAAAACAAATGAAAAAATATTTAGTTGATAGAGCTTTTTATAGTGTACAAGAATTCCTTTCAAACCTAAACTAGGTTGAACTACTTAGTGTTAGAATTATTATGTAATAACATGACTTGTCTTATACTCCATGACTGGAGTCTTTAGGACGTAATCTAAAAAAAAAAAAAGCAAGTGGACGGTTTGACTCCCACCAAAAGCATAGTTGTTTGTTCATGTCATCATCTCATTCTATTACTCACGTTCACGCTCAATTACGAAAGCGCGAATTGTGTATCATCCAGCAAAGTAGAATATTCATATTTCTTTAGGTCAGTTTCTCGATTATTTTGTTGATAAAGTCTCCTTTTACAATGATTATAATTTTTATGGAAGCTATTAAAAAAGTTAATCCAATATCAAAATGCAACTTAAAAACATTCAGCAACAATTTTAGTCACTAAACTTTTTCTATTCAAATTGACTAGTTCAGTTACCTCAAAATCATCTCAATAGCTTTGCACCTGGAGAGGTGATATGTTGATATATGCTGAGTACGATCATTGGCTATCTATTCGTGCAAACAAATTGAGGCGTTACTATGTTTCATTTTGTGTAGTGCTTTTGTAAGTTTTGTCGTTAAGGTTGTGAGTAAGCATTGCATTATTGACCTTGACCGTTTTTTAATAGACATGGAGTTCCTAGAGGTGTTGACAGAAGGCTTGGAGCGTGTGCTGATGGTGCGGGGAAGTGGCCGCGAAGTGATCACCATTTACTCGTGAAGAAGCACTTCTGTGATCACATTACTAGTATTTTATAAACAGTCTTCAAGTCAGTGCACAATTCTAGTTCTAGGTTTTATTATCAATCATTGTTCGTTCATATTATCATCCACAATGCATCTCTCATCGTTCAAACTTGTAGCGCAGACTATTTAATGACATGACTGTTCCACAACTATGTGTTACAAGCTCACTTCAAATAACAATTTCAACCATTATAACTCAAACGAGCATTTAAACAACTGATGAGCTTTTGAATAAAATAATAACTCACCTTTCCACCCATTTCAAGCGCTATCAAGCGCTAATAATAGCGAAAGTTATTCGAAAGATCCACTTCCAAATAACAATTTTATGAACTTGATATGTTGAACTCTCATAGAGATTAAGCCTGATGCAATGATTTTAATTATTCGACTTGAATCTTGGAATCTCACATACCCGACTTTAGGGGCTATTTCTCGATGTCATTGAATGGTTTGTAGTTTAGTTTCTCAGATCTTACTTCAACCGAACGTGTTCAAAGATGAAGGAATAGTTCTATATCGATTTAAAGAAAGAGGCAATACCAAACTATTTGTTATGAGTTTTACAATTCTATCATTACTGTTTAGTAGTACATTTTTAAGTTTTTCTAAAACAGGAATTTTTAAAAGTTTTAAACTGGATTGATTTCAAAATATCATATCCAATCTGGATTGAGTTTTAACATCAATGTACTTGGATCATATTACTTCTCTGTTCAATAAGCTATATTCAACATTTATTAAGTCTCAATTTTCGAAACAGATTCAAAAAGTGCTCCTTATAAATTGTGTAAGTCTTTCTGTTGTGGTAGATTATTACTGGTCGAGTAATGATAAAATGTATCATTTAATTATCAAACAAATATATATACTACTCGTATTCAATGTTGTGAAGCTCATA
Source organism: Nilaparvata lugens (assembly GCF_014356525.2). Lineage (NCBI taxonomy): Eukaryota > Metazoa > Arthropoda > Insecta > Hemiptera > Delphacidae > Nilaparvata > Nilaparvata lugens. Next base: position 43,316,835 of record NC_052505.1, on the reverse strand, counting down.
ACAATAATAGCCTAATATTAATACTGTGCATTTGATAAGATTGCAATATTATCAATCTTCGTGATTCTATTCACATAAACTACACTTTGAATGAAAAATTATTGATGATCTGAATTTATATTTTAAGAGGAAATTTCTTGTAATCTTTTAAAGATGTCAGATTGCGCTTAGATATAGACTATTATAGTCAGGTTTCTGAAACCTAGAAACATCATCCTCATACTCAGTTTCCATTAATTCTTTTGTAAAAATTCATACTTCATATCTCATAAAAATATTAGAGATGAGTGTCGCACGTATCTAAATTTCTATTCAGACAACAAAAATATTATATAAATGTTAAAGACTTGGCTCATTTTCTACTCTGTGTTCCGTATGTGTAAATTTTTATCGTAAAATTTATCGTCGTGACTATATAAATTATAAAATATTGATCTACATATAGTTATCTAATGAACTTATCAAGTGATAATTTATTGTACTATTATTAATTAGAATAATGGAATGAATCAAGCTATCAACTTTATATGAAATTGAGAAACATTTTAGTGAATTTGAACCAAGAGTAATTATAACAATTAATTAGTAGAGTAAACAGATAGCGAAATAATTTAACCAATAGTGAATCTCATATTCTCACAGTATCATAATCATTATTGATAACCTCAACGAGCTGATTTTGCTGATAATGTTGGAGAATCGCCAACATATTTCACACAAATCAACTCAATCGTACAAACTACATTGTTCAATTTTATTGCATTTTGAATAGTGTCGGTCGTTTTAAGAATGATAAGTTTCAAGTACTGATGTATGTGGATGGAATAGGTTAAGACTTAGTTTCATTCTATAGTGAGAAATACTATGCTTTAGTAGAACTTGGGAACGTTAATTTTCTGGAGTAGGTGATCAGCATACTTGTTGATCTGTAATAGTTCTCTTTAGATGTCTTAAAGTTTCTAACAGTTTTGTATTAGGAGAGAAAAATAATTATTCAATAAGGATTAATAAGTTTAGTTCTATGTTGAATGCGTGGTACCGTACTTATGATAACAAAGTAATAGTCTAAAATGATCAATTCAATTATCATTGTAGTAGTCGATTAGCTAGTCTCATAATTGCGTTGGATGTGATAAAAATCGCTAGCTCTTCTCATGATTGAGAGCTACTTACCTTCAATCACTTCATATTGTATTATAGTAGAAAATATAATATGTTGTGATCTCTTGTAAAAAAGAATTTTAATTGTATTATTAAAGTCTATCAGCATAAAATGAAAGATTTTTAGATAAGAGTATAAATTATAAGGTGTAAATATCTAGCTCTTCTTGTAAAAATCTAATATTTTAATAGCATTTATTGGTTTGTGTACAGTTATTTCAGCTCTGAGCCTCTTTGTGAATTATATTAGTTTCATACTAATTTCAACCAATGAGAAGTTTCACGATCATCAGAATTTGATTTTTGGTTATTCTTCTCACATTGAAACGTTCTCAATCATAATTTTTGTTCACCTTTATCGAAATTCCAAAGTTTTCGTGATACCATTTCACCATTGATTTGAGATAGTCAAATCAATACTGATTGTATTGAGTCCTCTAATAATAGTCGCTGAATCCCTGTTATCTCGGAACATTTTTTGAACAATTAAAGACTGATGAGCTCGACTGTGTTGACATCCCAGCTGAATCCAAAATGGATGATGAAGATTGGAGTGCTCAAATTTTAAGTGGAGTACGGTATATCAACTTCTGACTTTGAGTAGCTGGACTGTGTTTTTGAGACATAGGAACACCTTGTGTTCGAGAAGACGAAGTCCGTGGTGGAAATAGTTTGATGATTGAAACTAGACTGCTGAGGAGTATTCCGGGTTTTGTATTCCGAATATTAACCCAGTGAGGGAGGGGGGGTTGTCTTGAACACCCTGCTGGTGATTTGCCATTGATGAAAAGACAATTGATGCTAATCTCTTGGAGGAGGATTGGAATGATTTGGAGGAGGTTTCCATGCTGGAACCCTTTTATTAAACAGTGAATTAGAGATCTTAGCTGAGAGATTGAAGGGTTCATTTAGGAACCCTAATTCTGGGTGAAGTGGGTAGGAATTCTATGTACCGTGATAAAACATTCGAAAAGCCCTATTAGAATAAATGAATAAGTAACAGTAGATTGTTTTTATGAAATTCTTGTTTAATTTTTATAACTTGGAACCATTTAATTTGACAATATAAGTGGACGCATTGTGAATAGTTTTGAAATATTTTTTCACAGAGAGGCTCTTAAAAATGTTACCAAGCAATATTATGAAATTTATATTAAAGTATATTTTTAATCTTTCCATGACTGTAAATCGAATCAAAATCTATATGAAGAATAAACTGAATAGGCCTACTTGAATTCTATTAGAATAAGCAAGAACTGCGCATTCCATCACTAGATTAATGCTTGGTCCTATTTATAAATTTATAAGTTTTGCCGATTCAATACATTCTTTATTAATGTGTTGATTCTTGAAATTTCTTATGCAAGTGTGAGAACTTGCTTTGAAATGCAATTTCTTGCCTCCAATAGGAACAATGTATTGACGATTGCTTTGCAGATGGTAATTTCAAGGATGAAGCTCGGCTGCCTATTCAGATCTATCAAGAAAATAACAAATTCATAAATCCCATAATGGTGTTTTTTGAACTTTTTAAATATACCTTTCAACTTACCTTCTGTTAGGCCATGTTCTATCTCTTTACTCAAGTTCTAAATCAATTCAATTCGGATTTGGTCTATGAAAATTTCTTAGTGATCGAATGCCAGTTCTGTCTGGAGACTCTTGAAATTCCAATTCCACTTCAAAAGGATTCCGTAGAAAACTTTCTTAGCACACATGATGCATTCATCATTCAGATACATTTTTAATACCTTAAATTAATACTTCATAATATTTTCATCTTAACAAAAGTTTTATTCCTATTGAAAATTATAAAATAAAAATTAAAAAATTCAATTTCATTCTAATTTATCAGTGATATGACATTATTATTCAATGAGTTTTTTCGGCTATGTGATTCGAATCATATGAAGTTGTTGGATCAGAGTATTAAATATTTTTGTAGATATAAAATATATTCATGTTGGCATTCAAAATTTATTTTCAGGATTTGGATAGGCTTACTCTATTTACTTGAATCTAAATAAATTCAGAAACTTAAACGATAGTGGCTGAAACTGCATTTATAATTATATTATTGGATGCACTATTGTGAAAGGCCTTTGAAATTATTGATAGGCTTGGAAAACAATGTAATTTACACATTCACAGATGATTAACAAACAATTTAGAGAAACTGTAGTGATAATAAGAGGTGCTAAATCAAGGGAAATGCCAGTCAGAGGGTATGAAAATAGTATAGCCATTGATTGAATGTATAAGATATAGTAATGCGTATTTATTGAGAAAATATTGAAAGTAAAACAATTGAGAACGTACAATGCATTATTAACTCAAAATTAAAATGGGCATTCAAAATACAGAGCCAGACCGTTTGATCCTTGAAAACTAAATGTGGCCAAAAACTATTGTTATAATAGGCCATCAATGTCAACGGATCAGAGCTATTAAAATACTGTCTCCATCAGAATGGAAGGTTTATGCGATAAATGATGAGAAAAGCCATTCAGGTAGATCTAACTAATCTAAATAGTAAGATATATTATTATCATCCGAGTCAAGCGATGCTTGGTACTTGTTAAAATAAAAAAATAGCTACAAGTAGCCTACATAGTTGAATCTTTTCACCACCTTTAGTCATTCATGGAGTACAGTCATTCAATAATTGCTATATTCTCTATTTTCAATGTCCTCAAGCCTATCAATATAGTCTATTTTAGTTTTCCACTTCATTTTTTCTGTCGCAAATGTCTAAGAGTTTATCTATTATGGTTGATATAAGAATTCTTATAGGAGGAAAATCGTTTTTAGATATTTATTGAAATTATGTTTCAGACGCTGTATATGCGGCTTCATGTTCATAATTATAATTTTCTCTAAATGAATAATCAAGAAAAATGGTTATCATCAATGAATTGATACCAAAGTGTCAAAGATATTGATACCAAAGATACTAACTGTTCTTTATTGAAACTTCCCTTGAAGTCCACTTCATATTTTGATTTTGTTCTGAAGTTATTTTTTTAGAACTTTGGAGTCTCCTACATACGCTACTTTATAGAAATACAGTAACTATCTGAACTTGTCAATTTACGAAACAATGATTGTTTTTAAACTCATTGTACTATCAAAGTGTACTGTATTATGGTCTTATTTCATAACAGCCTACTGTTGTGATTTATATCGATATCGATTATAAAAATTATTATTAGTATAAAAGAAAGAAATTATGCATAATGAAACTGAACAGTATTCTAGAATAAAATAGATTAAAATATATTTATTTTCTATTCTTGTTATCTATGTATTCTTTGAATAAACTTGGGTTCCTGAAGAGTATATTCAATTAGAATGCATGAAATGCATACGAAGATGTAGCTTGAAATAGAATAACAGTAACGTATCTGTGTCACGAGATACAAGATAAGAATAATTTTATTATATTACAATCTGTCAACATTTCCTCCCCCATATTCATATTTGATCATATTTCTAATAATGTACCGTATCGCAATATCGCAATTCACTTCTGAATTCGACAATATTTTCATTTATTTTGATTCCAAACGTTCAAGTAAACAAATTCAGAACCTCAAGTTCATTGCTCCCTTCAATTAAACAAATGACCTCGATCAAGCTCAACAGGCTCAAATAAATCCATTACGCGTGTTTTAACAGCAAAAATTGATATTTTTCTATCAAAAATACTGAGTTGGATTAGTTGTATTGAAAATTATATGGGAATAGAGTCATCACTGTTGATGTACGTTTAATAGATGTTAGAAAACTATATTTTCAAAATAAATGTCATACAATCAGTCGTCTATTTTAGTCAGAGAAATAATTTAAATATTCACATAGTATCACTATTATTTGAAATATTTTTTTAAAACTTCCATTATCTCAATTTAATGGTTTGTTGAAAAATTATAAGTGTTGTATTCCATCAATCAATCAAAGAAATGTGAAATGTAAGATATGTAGGCTACAGTAATCTAATCCCTTCTTGTATGAAAATGGATTCAACCTAGCTGTAGTTTAGTTGAATGAATAGTTTGTAACATATTATTGAGCAGAAAAATGTTGTCTAATTAGCGGTAGGTCTACCATACCCTATCTAATGTGAAAATATGATGTTCATTGAATCAAACGTTGGTACTTTTAGAATAAGAAAACATTATGTGATCTTTGCATCTTAACTGTTGTATTAATTATGTTTGGCTAGATGTAATTTATGTATATTTCGAAGATCTTAAAAGATCACCGGTTAGATCACAAAATCTGAAGTTTTGGTGATTGTGCCTTCAATTGTGTTTCATCTTTATGAATAATGTAGAATCATAAGAATTAAATGTTGGAAAAATTCCCCCTTTTATACTTTTCATCCTATTTTAATTTGCACTCTTTCCATTTTGTAATGAAAAAGTCAATCATTTGTTGTAAAAAAGTTCACAACTTGAAATAAGAGTGGCTTCATAGTTCTCATTTGATAAAATGTGATTAATTGAGGTTGAAGGTGGACTTTTCAAAGTAATCCTCAACTACCAACTTTTTCCATTTCCATGATTTAAAATAATATGAACAAATTATTGATAATTTATTGACAAATTATTAATAATTTCTGAGAAATTAATTATTTAGTATTGATGGCACCATTAATATAAATCGTAATACCTACTTTTTAATAAATAAATTTCAACTTTCCGAGAGATCAGACTTGGAACAATAAAAATCTTAAAATAACCTTCCCCGATAGTACTTCTCTACAATTTTCGTTTCCCATAGACTGCATTTAGAACATCATATCGTCAAGATTTTCCTCTATTGCTGAAACCTAAAATCGAATGTAAATTTAAAATATCACTGTATTTATCATAAAAATTGAGTGCACTAATGATTCCATAACAGAAATATCTTCAACTAAAATTTTATAGATATAAGATTCTCAAAATTATATTATAATAATAGAAATTTATAATGAGCTCCACTTCAAAACTATCTATAAGAATTCTGGAGCTGTTATTCAGCAAAAATTTTCAATGAATGCTAGTGTAAATAATTCTTAAGACAGTAACAGTGAAGTATACATTTTATCATGCTATAAAACATTAATACTTGATGGAATGTTGGTATTGGTGTCTTTTAAATGATTATCTACAGCCTTGATTGAATTTACTCTTGAATTGGCGCAGTTATCATCAATAATAATTGAATCACTTGTTTTGTGACTGCTCCTCAGAATCAGCACTTACTTTTGTTCCTACGTGTGGCACATTAGGCCTAACTTTTTTCTTAAGGTAAATTATATTGATAGATAATCAAAATTAAAAAAAAAACACTGAAAGACACAAATTGATCAATTCCTTTCAAACTTGAAGTATTACTTAAGGCACTTATCTTGTAATAAAGACCAAATACCCGAAACTACTCACGCAACGCGGACAGTTATACAATGTTATACAATTCAAGGTATTATTTTACTAGTATAAATTATTACACAGATGTTAACTGAATACTCTCCCATCAACAAATCCCACTCATCGTGTTCAGGATGGAAAAATCAGTTGAGTAATTATTCATTGATGGATAATCCGCAATGAGCAGTTTGTAAATATGTAATTTGTATAATAATGGGTCTTTTAATGTACAATTATTATTGTTACACTAATGCATGATTTGTGCCTGTTAATTGGATAATAAAGAATATATTTATGTGTTTCAGGTTTATGTTTATATGTGATAATCTTAACCAAAATAAGTTGAGTGTTGAGTTGTTTCAGCCCAACATATTGATAATATATTTTTCATTGTGAGATAGGCTAATAGCTGTTATCACATAAGTTAATGTTGTATCGATATTGTTAAATTTTCGCAAAACAAAAGCGGACTGTGATTAAATGTGTTTAATTCTAGCTGTCCTCAAGTTGGTCAAGTGAATTTACATCAGAAGTAGGCTATGCAAGTTCCGGCACTGAACAATCTACATGAACACATCATGTTACTGTTTACTTACTTGCACAATCTACTTGGCTTTTGATAGGGTACCACTTTTAATCGTTAAGCCCTTGTAAGTGGATGTTAGTAATTTAAATTGGATTTCTGTCATTTTTATTCGAACAAAAGTCGTTTCATTATGAATAAGCAGTTCATTGATGGTGATGTATAAAAATAATTGATTTTAGAGTGAACATTCTTTATCGTAACATAATTGATGTGCATCAATAATAATAATGATTATAATTACTATAGTAATTATTACTAAGCTCAAATAATATACAGAAATACTGTATTTATGTTCCATCAAAAATGTCGATGTTTCATTACAAATCATGATTATTGGACATAATATCAATAACAAGTATAATAACTACGATGATTTATAAATTATGACTATTATCATTATTATTATTATTATTAGTATGGCCTACAAGTTTGTTTCAAATAACGAGTGTCACAGATTTGAGGTATCATTGTTGTATTAAGGTTTCGTTAAATTGTGTAGTAATTTATGGTACTGTAAAATATTCTCATAGTTAATTGCAAGTACTGTGCATTGTGAACTCGAAATACAGCTTTTAAGGAGAAAGATTAGCTACTTCATTATAACATAGAATGAGATGAGATAAGATGTGTTAATTTTGAAGATGCTGGTGACTTTGTTTTGTTTCAAGCGTCAGCTTTCAAATTGGGTTTCACAGCTCATAAATGGCATTAACCCCCACATAAAAATGAGCATTGATTTCTCTCTGGGAGGAGTTATACACAGACAAAGTTACTAATACGAATATCACATTTTTAAACTACTAACTTACATTGTTGTAATCAATATTATACTGTTAAACTAATTTTTACAATATTTCTATATTTTATCAAACAAACATACAAAAATGGTAGTAAGCAACAACTCTTGGGAATATAAGTAGGAGCTCATTATTTGAAGATTTTATAAGAATCTTAGTATGAGGCTTCAAACATAATATTTGCAAGAGAAGTTTAGTTGCATTGATTAAGTCCACAAGGAACATACTCTGTCTGAGAGTGGGCATCACAAATGGAAGTGTGTCTTCAAATTGAGAATCCTTCTGTGATTTATCCGAGTCATCTCCTGTTCAGATGGTGTGACGAGGAGAAAAATAACAGAAAATCAACTGAAATACAAAAAAAGTTTAATTATTGTTGATTCACAAAATAATGTTGGAAAATTGTTAAAATTCTTCGAAATATATTTTTAATTTCAGATTGATAATCAAATTACCAATGTGAAATATCAGTTATAACGGAAAATATACTTTAAAAGTATTATTAGGTATTATAAAAACACCTTAATCATAGGCTGTGAGACACCAAAGGAGAAAGAAGTGGATATAGAATTTATATATGGAATGTTTCTTCTCAAGCTGGAATTCAATTAAGATATAATATTAATCTAAATGTTGTTACTGCCTCTAGGGAATGCCAGTTGCCATATTATTATAATTATTAGTTGAGTGTCATTAGAATCATGAAAATATAACTTCAAATATAGACATTTAAAAATCAAATAAATTTCAAGATAATGAGTTGAGAAATGATTATAATCATTATCATAAAACGTATGTGTTGGAAATAAAAAATAAATATAAATTTGAAAAATAAATAATGGAAGTTTCATTTTTCATCCATTTACATCTTAAAATGTCATCACTTAAATAAATCATCTTAAATTTTTGATTATTTAAAATCACTATGAAAGTACTATTATAAATTACTGGCTGCAGGCTGGCCACGCTTCATGAAGAAATGAGAACAGCAGACTCTCCTCGCTCGCCTTCCTTTTTTCATTTGAGCTTGCTTTCTCCTTTCAAATAGTCAGTAGAGGAATAGAGACGTTCAGGCTCAATTTAAACTACAGTAGAACCAGAACCACTCATATCCGACCTTGGAGTAGCTGACTGGCGACTCTTCTAGTTATCCGACCATGTTCCCAGTGCATGCACATGTGTATAAAGAGATAAGCGCAGAGTGCATAGTTACATTGAAACTGACTCATCAGTGTTGTGCAAGTTTTTTGTTAAACTTGAATGCCGAAATTACGATTAAGTAGCACTGTGTTCTGTATGTTTACTTATAGATCAGTAAACGGCTGTTTTTACCCGAAAAAAAAACTTTTTTTATTGCTCCTTAGTAAATCCAACCTTTTGTCCGACCATGGTCCGGTCTCGTGAAGGTTGGGGGGTTCTTTAGGCTATGTAGCGCAAAATTTCAAAAAATCTAGATTTTGATGAAAGTGAATAGAATATACAGTGATTTTCCACATAGTTACATGATAAAGAAGGAATGATTGTATTTCGGTTTAGTTCTTCTAAACTTGAGTTATAAAAATTATGATGCTGAAAATCTTATTAAACGCCGATTTTAGGCTTATTTTTGGCGTAATTTCAAAGCACGCTAGACAAATCATTCCTACACGTTAGCTGAACGTGTGTAACAGATTTGACATTCTCTGTCAATTAGTTCTTGACAAAACGTAGAAAATGAACTGAAAACCGTCGATTTTGATCGTTACTCGAAAGACATACCAGTAAATATACAAAACTTGTACACCTCAGCTGAACCTATGTAAAGAATTTGAACATTATCTGCTTATTCTATTTAACTGAGAAAACTCAGGAAATTGAGTATGGTGTTTTTTAAAAAATGTTACACCATTTCTGAAGATAGTAAAAAAGATAATTTGGAATAAAATTAAAAATTTTGGAATAAAATTAAAAATTTTGAAATGGATCGACACATCTAGAAAATACTTAGTCTATACTTAAATTGCCCTCTGTGGGTTGGGGAAGCTTTGAGTCGATCACTGTATTCAAGAATGTGTTGAAAACCAGAATTCACCCACAGTATCCATACTTGTAGGAGGCGACTGAAATGGACCTCGAGGCAACTCCAGAAGTTGCATTGCCTTCAAACCCACGGGATCTGCCCCATCAGGGCAGTTTCGGAGGGGCAAAAAGAGAAACTCAAGAGACCAGAGATGGATGAAACTCCAGGCACAAATGCGGGTCAAGAGGCCAAGTCGAGGGTGACCAGGTGCCCTAGAGGCAATTTGGCGTCCCCTCTCTCAGTGAAAGGACCTACAAAATGACCAGGAGAGAAACTCACGTAGGTCACGTGTTTTGGGTGGAGTGACCAAATCTCTCCACTGCTCAAAAAAGGACGGGCATTTAGGCAAAACTTGTTTGTAGAGGTGAGGCTTCTGACCCTGCGAATTTTCGGAGGGGCAAAAAGAAAAAACCCAAGACACCAGAGATGGGTGAAACTCCAGGCACAAATGTGGGTCAAGAGTGGTCGGGCGCCCTAGAGGCAACTTGGCCACCCCTTCCTCAGCGGTAGGATTTAGATTCTCTCATTCTATTCGAATACTCATTCTATTTAGATTTTTACGTTCCAATTACTTATTTATTGTATCAGAATGAATGTATCTTTCTTCACAGATTATTAAAAAAAGTTCTGGGATGATTTAACAAATTAACATTCATTGAAAGGCCTTAATGCTAAAAGAAAACACAGTCAGAAAAATATGAAACTCTAGAAAGTCTCAAATAATATAAATTACATTCCAATTTGAAATAAAGTTATTTATTAAAGTAATTTTAATACTTTAAAAATTAAAGTATATAAATAGATACACAATTAATAAAATTAACACAACATTGTGTTATTAATCAAATTATAAATTTATATTTATAAATGTATATATAAATTTTATATATAAAGTTATCGTTCAGAAACAATAACTCAAATGAAACATAACTGAAAACCATCTTCTTTCCTTTATAGTACTTTCTATTTACAGAAAATTATAATTATCTTCGATCACTGACAAGTTCATAATGACTTGCATTCTCAATCACCGCAATTATTCACTTCAACAGTTAACACAACATTCATTAACATATATTACTAAGATGGAAGTTTCAATTAATTCAAATCATTATATTTTAACTTCATTTTATGTACCTTAGCGGTTATTTGAAAAATACAATTATTATCCATACATGGTGTAAAACAATCAAACTTTTCAGGACATTGCACTACTTATAGAGAATTTAAACTTTAATAAAAAAGAGAGCTGGCATCCTACTCTAACTACTAATTATTAACTTGCCCAAAAAGGGCAAATAACCTTTTAACTACATGTTCATTTCTTTACTGCTCATAGCCAAGTGTGCTCCGAACGTAATCTGATCTCTCGGTTGGACCTCACTACTGTCTCTAGAAACGGGTCTCCTATTAGTCGATTGAAAAGGTAGGGATCATAGTTGGCCAATCGCTGCGTCGCTTTGAGGGCCTTAGAACCAACATTATTTCTGTCACTGCTATAATTCTTTTTTTTACTTAAATATTGATCAACTTCACCACATATAATGGGAAGAGGATGATCAGCCATTATAGTCTGTGGTCGACTCAACACTTAATTGTAGAGAGTTGATTCTTTGAAACTTTAAAAAAGTTTTCTATGTATTTTAATATAGAAAATGTGTTGCTATTGCAAAATTTGAGCTATAATCCTATGTTTGGGACACCAAAATTCAAACTGCTATATTTTATAGCTTATTCAGTGGGTATAGAATTACCTACATTCTATGTAATTAAGCTTATTGAATTTGGTACCATTTTCATGATTATCGGTTGGAAAATAGCGTCCGAAACACGCTAGAACGAAGTACCTGCAAAGAACTCTGAATCGAGAAAGCTTCAATTCCCTACTAGCCTTTCGAAAAAGTGTGGTCGAACTCACTAACACAGTCCCAACTGCTATGATTGTGAGTACACACACTCACACCGGAGAACCGGAAAACTGGTTTTCGGTTGTCGAAACAATTGATTGTTTTTGTTCAATGAGATATTGCCTGTCTTCTTGTCTGCGCTATTGTGTTTCATGTTATATACTATATTCATATGATTATGCTCTATTATTCTATATGCTTATACGGTAGTTTGACATCCATATTATTATTTATTCCCATTTCATTTCAATATCACATGAAATCTGTACTATATTCTATTTGTACAGCTATTTTGGAGACATGGTTCATTCTTCTCTCATCGAATTCTTTATTATCCATGTTGGGCCATGCATGGCAATTCAAATTCAACCCAAGAACTTTACATGAAACTACCCGGGAAAAATTTAGTTTTGGAGAGATCAAGTTTTACATGTTTTTTTTTCTTATACTGTAATTAGAAAACAAACAATCATTCCTAAATTCTCGAGAAAAAGTAAGTTATTGGATAATATGAATGAATGATAGTTCATGCTTCAACGAAAATTTCTGCAATAAAAAAATACTTTTAGTATACTGCAAGATTTCCAAGATAAGCCAATTCTCTGTTCACTTTTTTTAAAATTTACATTTACTTTCTTTGAAGTGGTAATAGGGTACAAGTATTCAATTGGAAGAAAGGTGAAATGCAAAAACTAATGTACAGTATGACACTGTACATTGTCATTGTCCAGGAGTGGTAATGTTGGGGGGGGGGAGATTGCGCAGACTGCGTCCTTGTCATTGTAGTGAGGGGGGGTTTCCAATAGGGTCAATATTGTAACGACTGACGATCTTCTTGTTTGGAATGTTTTCTGAATCGTGCAGAATCACAAATACTTTGCTTCTGAATAAAATTATGCTTATATGAATCATAACTTTTTTTGGGTTTAGGCGCCTGCTGTCGCCTGCGCGGTAGATTCTATTAAATTCATAATTGACCAGAAATGAATTCGATTGTTTATAAAATAGAAAAATAGACAGTTATCAACTGTCCATTATTCAGTTGTTTACAGGCCGTTGTACATGGTGATCTGCATTTGTTTTGGTGAATCAGGAATTAGGTACTTCTCGTAATATTTGCTACCATATATTAGCCCAGTTCTGAATCGTGCTAATACAGTCACAAGTACTTTGCTTCTGAATAAAACTATGCTTATGAATCATTGTAGCGTTATAATATTTAGTGTTGTTGTATGATTTGAATTTTTGTGCCCTGTTAATTATTTATTTATTTATTAGATTACCACAAACAATATAATGATCGGGAAAGAAAAAACAGGTTATTGCCCAAAACTTTTTCAATTTCCTAATTCAGTTTCAAAATTGTGCAAATATAATACATAGGTTATGTCCATTTCAATTTTCTACACCAAATCACAATCTGAGAGTATAGATTAGAATAAAACAAACAATTCTAAATTTTGATAGATTGATAGTAAAACTTTTGTAAAAACATGAAAAAAACTTTAAATTCACAAAATAAAGAATAAAACCACTTAAATTTTGAGCTCGAAAATATAATGTTCACCTTAGCTATATAACAGCTGTTTCATGTTATCATGGATAATAAAAACCAATTTGATTTATTATATTATTGGAATCATTTTTTGTTTGTGATTTTCCCTGATAATATACATAAATACATTGAAATATTTGATCCTGTACTCCAAACAATATTATTACTGGAAAAATTAATTCCTATCTAGAATCAAAATAAATATATTTAAATCTCAAGAATAAAGAATCATGATTTTTATTTGTCCATGCATAAACCATTTTATTAACAGCCTTCAGCACTTACTGTATCTATATAATACTGGTCGTCAGGCTCGCTTTGCTCGCCATATCCGTTTAGCCAGACATTTAGTCTGTATCCCCGACTGGATCGTCCTAACATATGATAAAAATGCACAAATGAAAAATGCAGGCGAGCGAAACGAGCCTGCTAATCTCATTCTTGAAAATCCAGTCGGGGGTCCAGGGGGCGGATCCCCCTGGCTTGACGGATATGGCGAGTGAAGAAAGCCTGACGGCTAGTAGTAATAAATATAATATTCCCAGGAATAGCTCTGATTGAAGTAGCAGTACCCAATCAATTTTTCCTTGATAAATCAGGACCTCCTAAATAGGTATTTAGGAGGTCCTTGATAAATGCATTTCAATCTTCAACTTGGTGACAACCTAACAAAGTCAACTCAACTCAATGCCAATCTGAAAAAAAAATTTAATTTAATTACCAGAACAACTGTTTCGAAGAGGAACAGAACAACTGTGATCTCTCTAGATTATAGTTCTATATTAACATATGGTATGGACATTTCAATTATAATTTTAAGATATTGGAATAAGAAGAATATACATGCTAAAAGACGAACTTTAAACCCTTAAAAACTACCCTTAGAGTTAAAATATCGCCAAAAGATTTCTTAGTGCGCCTCTAAAGGGCCAACTGAACATACCTACCAAATTTGAACGTTTTTGGTCTGGTAGATTTTTAGTTCTGCGAGTGAGTGAGTGAGTGCCATTCCGCTTTTATTATATAGATAGTGCACTCATATATTAATGAACTTGTATGTCGATTTAGAAGAATTAGTCAAATGAAGTGTTCTTTGATGACACTGTTGAAGCAATAGAATACCATCTATAATAGCCAGGCTACTCAAAAGCAGATCAGTCATGTTAGAGCAGCCGCAGAATGAGTAGACAATGCAGTGTATAATAATAATAATAATAATAATAATAATAATAATAATAATAATAATAATAATAATAATAATAATAATAATAATAATAATAATAATAATAGTAATAATGGACTTTTCTAGGAATAGAAGACTGATGTGAGAGTGAGTGCGCATGTCAATTGTGATACTGAAGTAATGAACTTCTTTCTCTAGAAAGAGAAGCCTGATGTGTGAGAGAGTAGAGCTATGAAGACCGATGTTTTTGAACCAGCATGCTTTTTCACTCCGTTCCTCATCTCATCAGTTAAATTTACCTAGTACTACACTTTTTGAACAGCCTTCCTAGACATGCCCCTTAATGAGGGATATTCATTGGCTGGTATTTTAAATAACATGGAATATAAAAAATATTTATATTTATTTAGTATAGTGATATGAAGTTTTTAATAATTTTAGCATACAAACATAAATTTCATATATTGATCAAATGTCTGGTTGAGGTATTGAATTTAAATGGTTTAATGACTACTCTATATGCTTCCTCATCTGAGCTTAGACCTTCTAACCTATTTCAAATCTATGTTTCTAAAATAGGGATGCTTCCCGTTTTATTTAAATGGAGTTACTTTTATGCTCTAGGGAGTTTTCCTGTTTTTTTCTCCCAAGAGCGAAAAAGTGACACTTTAGTATTATGTTCCAGGGAGTAAAGTAAGCACTTTAGACAGGGGTGGAGGAAAAAATTATTTTTGACTGAGTGCAGTCCATGTGTACGGAATGAATTCTTTTTCAATGCTAGGTCTATGTGGGTACCTATACATGAGTATTACAGAGATAGAGAGTGTGATGATGAATACTTGACTGCAAGGCTTATAAAAACCTTTATATTTATAGACCTTGCTTTACTGTCTATAAAAAATACGGAGCTCGGATCAATTTATCAATTATGCAAGGATGAGCATATAGAATCATTTGATATTTTACTTTAAAAAATCAAGCTACTGGAAAGAACTTCAACTAACTTCAGGGAAGCTATTTCTGCCGAGCAACGACCTACACTCACTATAAGGTGATTAAAATTCATATTTTTTTACAATTATTGGTGATATTTGAGACTATATTCTTCTCTGTATCATCTGTGAATCGAACTACCTTACTAAAAAAATAAGATATTGAGTTTCATCAATGTGAAATTATTAATTTTGAGCAACATGAATTGCAAATTTTTTCCTATTGACAATATGTAATATTTTTTTACAACTAAAAATGCAGGAACAATGAGTTCATCATACTTGTTCTTGGAAAACTGAGTTTCGAACCATATGCCAACAAAAGCCGATAATATCTTTCAAGAGACTGTAAATGAATACAAGCATAACAATTTCCCTCTCACATTTCAGATCATTTTAAAAATTCTTATTGCTTCATCAATCCAACTCATAAAACGTTATAATATAGAATGTAGAGAGTACGGTACCTATAGAAGTATTGTCTATACTATCAGCAGAAATCATATAAGCAAAATTAGAAACAGATTGCAGCATGAATAACACAATAAATAACTACAGCTCCATAATCTGAATTGAACTTTAATATGAGAATTTGGTCTACAATAGAAATAGTAAATTATAGGAAAGTAAGTATAAGTAACACAGCGCAAATTCACCAGTAGTCAGGAGTCTGATAAGATACAGTATAAATAAATCAACTTTTTATTCCTCAACTTCCATAATTGAATATTTGTTATCATTACTTTATCAATCTTCTTTTTATTCAAACACATAGTATTAATGCTTATGATTATAATTTTTGAATTTATGATTGAATGTAGACTTTAGCCGCCCAGTTTGTAGTTAGTGTAAAATAGGAATCAATCCAGTTTGTCGTCAACCCACTTGGACGCATTCCGTTGTGGAATACAAACCTTAGACCACAGAGTAGAGAACACTACTATAGCCTTGTACACACGTCCGTACAGATTCGCGCGAACAATCGTATGTACATATGCCTCAACATTCACTGTACGTCCTTGTGGACGCGATCTACGTATGCCTCAGCATTCAAAAAGCTATCTGATTTGCAGACGACACGAAGACATGGTAGATGTAGATTTTCCACAACATGACAACAATGGCGTCATTCCATCATTGAAGATAGTTATCACAAATTGCAGTAGTATCATTTTATTTCAATGACTTATATAATAAAATCAAAAATAAAACTTGACAGACGATGTTGGTGGGTTGAACGATTGTAGGTTGAAGTAAGAAAATAAATTGCTACATGACATAATATTGACAATTCAAACTTTCTTAGGTTGTCAAAACATTATCTTGTTAATATACTGAATCTAATTCAACTAGTTATCTAAACAAGAAATGATATCATCATGAGGGAAGCAATAACTCCACAAGAACGATTGGCTCTAACTTTGAGATTCTTGGCATTAGGCGATTCATTTGTTGGTTTCCAATATCTATTCTGAATCTCAAAAAAAGAAAAATTCTACAATAATTCCAGAAGTTTTGATGGCCTAATCAAAGCACTTAACACTGTCTCACAAAATTGACAGTCTTCTTTAAGGAAATTAGCCATAAATTGAATCAAATACTAAACTGCTGCCCATTTTAAACTAACTCTGCTCATACACATGACAAAACAAGATTCTCCAAAAGATTAGCTTCAAGATTTACCTTCAAGGGAATACTAGTTCAAAGTTTGAATAAATCTATAGATAGCCTAGCTATCTAAAACGTATAATATCATATTGAAGATTACAATTTTAATTAACAACTCTGATTGATAACATGAAACAAACACAAGATGATTTGATAGCCACAGTAAAATATTTGAGCTATACTTTCTTGTAGGAACCCTGTAGAGAAGCTTTTTTCACTTAAATTATGCAGTTCTAAATTTGTTAATCATGATACGAATTATATACTCCATGCATGTTTCTATTTAAATATTTTGACAATCCACATATCCTACAAAATTACAAAAATCCTACAATTTACAATTAGTTATTGGATCACAATTTGATTTGTCATTCATTAACCTAATTCATTGGAATTAGGTTATGACGCCTTCAATGTTTACGTTTTGCCTCACCCGTATGGCAAAATCGCGTCCACACGTACATTCAATGCTCGCCCGAGGCGCCTTTGAGCACGCCAAAATACCGACAGGGTTCCGGTTCGCCCACATGCCTCAGCGAACAGTGTCCACACGTGCGAATGCAAGCCCATACACGTATGCTCACCCGAGGCAAACGTACGTGTGTACACCGTTTAAAGCATATAAACACTACTGTCTTATTTGTAGACAGTTTTAGTATTATTTGGTTTATTTCAAAGACCTTAAAGATGCATTATCTCTCTAAGGTCTTTGGTTTATTTATTCCGTGCCTAGACCAGTAATTGAATAGACACGCCCCGTTGTTTATTCATACTGAAAGTAGATGAAGCCATTATTCATTATTTACTACCATATTGCCCCATCGTGTCGTCAGCATCGGATAGAAAACTTTTCTGTAGAGTTTGTTTAGAATGTTTACATTGTTTTCCATAGCAGATTGTGTCTATTCAGTGGGAGCGCAGCGGGACTTCTCCATTTCCATAAATAATAATCTACTTCCATCTGAAATAGACACAATTTGAGACATTAAATGTCTCAGTAGATTTTGGCTCCAACTTTCAGAATTGGGCGTATCTATTCTATAACTGGTCTAAGATACAAACAAAACATAACCTTAAACCGAAAACATTTTTGGTTGTGGTTTTATTATTTATTTTCAGTTCGTGTTTAATATCGTAATTTATTTGAATTTGACAAGATTTTCCTTGTTCTATGAACCTATTAGTCAAGATTTCCAAAATGTTTATTTAATTAAATATAGAAAGAGTTTTGATTCGTATGTGTAAAATAAAGTAAAAAAAAAAACAACTACAGTATGAAGAAAGCAGCTCGAGTAACTCTTGTAAGCTTTCTTTCTTGATTTTGCAAATTATTATAAATTTTTATAGTACAAAAATCTACACATTGTGATACCAATCCTCATTATTAAAAATGATATGCATGCAAAGTTTAATTAAAGGTTAGGGCGCTAATTAATGTAAAACTAAAGCTGCGTTTACACCAAAGTTATTAACAAAATGTTATAATATATGTCCTATATTCTATAATGTCTATATGTTCATCATGTGTATGATAATTTACGTTCAATCTAATAGAATCTATAATAATTAAGTTATTAACATTGGTGTAAACTCAGCTTTAAAGTCACTCAATGCTTGTAATGAGAAAAAATAGTTTAAACTCATAGTGAAAATCTGTAGGATTCATCTTCAATTGATTCAATTTGAAGTACTTTTTTGCCCTGTTATAGCAAAACGCAGGTAGAATGATAACAATCTTTTAGTGAATGTGCTCATGTGAATATGCTTGAAACTATATTGATAAGTTGATCACGATTTTCATCTTCTCTTCAATATCCAGGCATCTCTGGATGAATTGCGTCATAAACATAGAAACTAAATGGTCAATACTTGAATAAAATTGTCAAAATACAATGAAAACTTTGTTGAAAAGCAACTTTGGATTCACTATATAAGTTGCGTTTTATTAAACATCTTTGTAGGGAATTTAATTGAGAAACAAATAGGTTACTATCTTTACTTTAAAACGTCCACTTCTGGGTATGTCGATATTTGCCCTACTTCTTGTTCTGTGAGCATGAGACAAGCAAAATAACACAGAATAATGGTACTCGTCCCACACACAAGTCTGAGACTCATGTGGGATCATTTCCTCTGTTGTGTCGGTGCAAATCAATCGGTCTAATGTATTTTACGTATTTGTTTTCGGCCGTCGGTTGGGGGCTGTGTCGTGGTTGTGTTTGTTATTAAATACTATAGGTTTCGGGCATGGTTGCGATGCAGTCATCGACCGATGGCTCGGAATTTTGTATAACGGAATTCCATTTTTTTTACAAAACTTGTAAATTTTGTATAATCTAGCAATAATATTCTTGGTTGGTAATGCAATATATTTTTGTAAATTGATTTTTAGACCGATAGCCTAAAAACATTCATGTGTGTATTCTTGTGCACTGTATATGACAAAAAAATATTGAATTGAATTGAAAGTCTGACCTTTCACGGTGAAGGATGCTTGATGAATATTGATCTACAGGAGTGATACCATGATATAATTTTCGTAGACTGTGTGTAGGCCAAGACGATGTAAGATGTGCTTGCAATGGGCGTCGAAATCACTGTATGTCAATGTTTCCAGAGCCTTCTTCTGTAGAAGCAAGATGTCCCTCACATGAGCTAAATACCTCGAGTGCAGGATATGTAAAAACCTTTCAGTTTCAGTATCCAGTAGTCTCCATTTATGACTAGAATTTACTAAGTATATTGCTTTAAAAATAGTAAAAACCTATTAACAAAATAATGAACTCAGATAAAGACGGGAGGTCAGTCATAGAGCTCAAAAACACTGTATTGTGTCTACATCCAGGGAGTAGACTTCCAGAGTCGTGAGTTCCTCACGAAGTGAGATCTCTTTAAGATCTTTGCTCCTGCTGACAGGAATACTCCGGCATCCTGTTGAAAATCTCAAGTGCACCACAGGGAAGCTATTATTGATTAGTCATTGAGTCAGTCTGGCATGAGGCAAATCGTTGTCATTCCTCCTTCTTGTGTTGTGGCTTTGTAAATGTCCTCTTTGTGAAAGGTATGTTGGCCTCCTCTCAACAGTAAGAGCAAACTAAACAGATATGCTTAAATGCTGCTCCCATCTTAGTTTGTTATCAATAGTGCATTCCTTGTATAAGAAATCATTATATAATCAAGCATAGCACGGTGGTATGTGACATGTCATTATCAGTAAAAAAAGTTAAATAGAGTCTTTACATGATAGAACAGAAGATCAATACTATACAGAAACAGAACACAAAACTGAATCATTCATCAAAATAAACCAAAACCCTCCTCCTTCATGGTGTAGGGTGCAAACGGAGTCAATATCTCCTTCAATCTCCACCTGCATCGTCTCAAGTAATTGGTGCTCTTCACCTCAGCCGGCAGAACGTTGAACACTTTCAATCCACCCCCTCTCCAAAGTACTGGTTCTGTGACAAGGATATTGCAGTGAAGGATACCCCTTCATTAAATCTCCTGAAACTAACTCAATTATCATCTTTTTAAATCTTATTAGTTCAATAGTTGAGGATATTTAGTTAAGTGCAATATTATTATTTTGTTTATTTTTCTTTTTTATTGTAATGGAATTTGTCTGTGGAAATAAATGATGTCTTAAAGGGAAAATGATGTTTGATGATAGATGAAAGGGAAAATCTTGTTTGATATAAATTTATAAAGTTATTATGCGTTCGATTCAATTGTCAAGCTCTACTTCAAAGCAATTTTGAGAGCACTTTAGTATACTGACCGTGGTATCCTGCATTGTTTGTCCAGTTAATCCTTTGTAATCGACAACAATGTAATACAAATTTTAACTTCTCTTGCCTCCACTGTCAATATGATGAGTTTCAATGCTTGATTCCGCGGCCCATATACAGATAGTTTTGATTAAGTTGAAAATTCCGATAATTCAACAATTTCTCGTCTCTTTTAGATTGCCTGCAAAAAATAATATTTATTAGCCTATATCATTTGTTCACTGTGTTCTGAAATTTTGTAAAAGTTTGTTTTATACTTCATCAACCTATTCTGTTTAAAACTGTTGCTAATTTAGATTAGACCACCTAACTAAGAAAATTATTTTTCATAATAATACCGATTCCATTCATTTCAGCTTGATGCATCTGATTTGGATGATGAAACACACAGGGTGCTGAAAGATCAGCTTTCCAAAGCTACCAAATTTTTACCTGTGAGTAGAACTCCTATATTTTTATATTAGAAAATTCTATTTATTCCGGTTTCCATATTATATCGATATTTAGGCCTACCATAAGGAGTCAATCCTTCAGCTGTTGACTATTTCCAGATTACTAGAGACAAATAATCTAGGTATTTTTACCCTCTTAATTTCATTAATTATTTCAATTAAACGGTATCTTTACTCTACTCTCTTACCATGGAGAAATGATAGCGTGATAAGATATGTCATGGTTTTTAGAGCACTTATGTTCCAAATTTGATTGTTATGCCAAGCCGATGGTCTTTATAGTTTTTTTATGAAGCTATGTGTCGCTGGCAGTCACTTATACTGTGCTGTTCATACATTCTCACTCGAGGGTTAAGTGTAAGAGAGTGCCGGTTACGCCCTAACTTCACCCTCTAGGTTTTAAATAAAGGCAGCAAATCAATTAATCGGTCACGACTCTAATAATCGTCAATAATCGGCTCAACGTAACAGTGAAACTCGGAACATGAGCGCACAATATCATGAGTCATGATATATTATCTTCTTAGGCTAGTTCTCTCTATGCTATTGCTATGATAACTAGTAGTTCTATAACAGTAGACCTCACAAAAGTTTCTTATCCACAAGTATCTGGTGTCACCTGTAAACCGGCTGTGAAATGAATGCAATGAATAATCACTTGTCAGCTGGTTGATTATGATTAATTCTATAGTGTGATTTACCCTATCTTTAGAGTAAATGATATAATTATACAGAATGGGTGAAAAGACCGAGAACGGCTTAATATCCCATACACAAAGATAATTTGACAGTGGGTGTGATTCAAAATTGCGGATACAAGATTGCGGACCAGATTTTTGAAGTCATAGTAAAGTAGTATTTTCAATTTGAGTAAGATCCCCAATCACACCCACTGTCAAATTATCTTTGTGTATGGGACACCATTCCAAATGGCGGACTAGATTTTTAAAGTCTCAGTAAAGTAGTTGACCGAGCCAAGTGAGGTCTAAGATTCAAATCCACGATTTTGCATTTCTCTTTATGTTTGTATGTGTATATTCATGTTCTGCATTTACGGCGAACCGCAACAATAGATTTTCATGAAATTTGACAGGTATGAATTCCACGTATTTGTACGGGCTTTTGAAATTTTGCATTTCAAGGATAATACAAGAGGAAAAGGAGTCTCCTTCAAACGCCAATTTTACCGTAAAAATCAGACTAGAAAATTATTTATCATAAATCAGCTGTCGAGTGGATTATTAATTGCATGCAATGATGCATGCAATATTAATATCTCAATGTTATTTGGTAAAAAAAATCAGCTGTCATGTGGACTATAAATTGCATGCAATGAGGTATGCAATTGATTACTCGAAGTAGCATAGGCCTAGTACTCCCGACTTTTCTCTGCTTTCAACTTGATAAGCTTTTGATGCATAGTTACTTTAGTAGCAATATCGGGGCACTGAGCTTCGCTTCAGAGTACAAAAGCATGGAAGCATAAAAGCATAGTTTATATCAATTTATTGATACACAAAACACAATTCTTTCAATTGATTGGGGAAGGACCAAGAGGCACAGCCCAAAACTGTTTCTTTCCCGAATTTTGATTTATACACTATAAATACGGTAGTCCAAAAAGTAGGTTATGTTCCATACACTTTTGAATTCCAATTTTCAGTCCAAATATTTGAACAGAAAAGTTCGAATTCAGATTTTCCACAAACCAAATTTAATAACAACATAACAATCACTAATCACTTAAAACTGTAAAATTAATAATGATTAACTTTGAAATTTTTAATTCCTTGAAATCGCATTTTTTTTATGAGATACTAAGCCATTCACATGCTTTCTTCTCTCCTTTCTGCTTTGAATAGTATTGATTAATAATGTGAATATCTTCGGAACGGTTTGATATATCGATATGCGGTTTCCATCATCCATTTTTTCTTGAAATTTCGTATTGATATCATGTTTTGCATAACCACCTTCCCATTTAAAAAAAAATGTGCATTCAAAATTGCAGACCAGATTTTTAAAGTCATTGTTGACCGAACATAGTGAGGTCTATGTTTCAACTCAATTTGCTTTTGTCTGTCTGTATGTAAGGCCATCACGGCCAAACGTGTTGATAGAATTTGATGAGATTTGGCAGGAACATTCCTTTTTCAACTGCGCGTCGGTGTATACACAAGGCATTTGAAATTTAGCATTTTAAGGATAATTTGAAAAGAAAAGGAATTCCTCCATACTCTGATATCACTATATTATATATCATCTACTTTGAAGAAAACCAGCTTCTTAAAGCTGTAATCACCATTCAAACATTGGATTTTTCTCCAAAACCTGACTAAGTCAACTATAGTAAATGCAAATTGGTGAGGCCAAGGTCTATAAATACAGGTCAAGACACCCGTGCTCCTTATGGAGCAGCCATTACGTGGGGTCTTATTGCGGTACATTTGAAATTCCAATCTGCTCATAACAAAATCATGCATTATGCTTTTTAAAAACAATTTTGTGGTTCAGATAGTATGTAAATTCAGGTTTTCGATTTTTTAATAATGAAATTCCAATAATGAATGGTTCAATAATACATTTTTTATTTTTAAAAATTGTTATTATTCTTGTAACTTATGATTCATAAGTCATTGGGACGAAAGGCTATCCTCGAAAACAGTTTGAAGTTCCCAATCAATTAAATCTAAAAATCAACAAACCAGTTCCTCAATCAACCTAAAATATTAATTCAATACCGGGTGTGCAGATCCAGTCTGCACACCGACAGCTCGCAGTTACAAATTACAAAAATCCTAACAAAATTCCATTTCATTCCTTATTGAACTCCACCTTAAATTCTTCCTTCTATAACCTTTATCCCGGGCTTGCAGGTACAGCTTTGCTCGCCATCAAATTGCAGTTGGTTCAGATTGCATACTACCTTTATAAATATAATTATTTATAGGGGTCTGATATCCGGATCCATCTCCTTGGTTAAGGTTACCTTAATCTTCCTTAACACCCAACCTCAATTCCAAGAGCCGAGGGCCGAATCGGCCAGCAACGGCATGGGCACACACTCTTCCCTTCAAGTTAAATACTTTCCGGCAGAAACAGAGGGTAAAGAATCAGCATAGGGGGAGAAGTGTAGGTCTGGTATCTCCACCAGTCAGTATGGACACTGACCTCAACCCATACCCGGTTGTAGCTAGTCCGCGTCGTAGCAATACTTCACAATTATTAGATAACCTAGGGTGTGGAGTTATAGGCATATCTAATAAAACAGATGTCTCGCAACGTGGGGCTAAGACGTCTGGCGCCCAAGGAAATCGCGACGAGGGGTTAGGTGAATCCCAATCCGTGATGAGTGAACACAGAGAAGATGAAGAGACTATTCATCAGGATGATGAAGTCGTACAGGCAGTCCATGGGGAGGACCTTGCAGAACGCAAAGCCGACCCCAGAGTGTCATGGGTGTATTGGCTGAATAAGGAGGAAGCGGTCAGCTACCTGGAGAG
This sequence comes from Nilaparvata lugens, assembly GCF_014356525.2. NCBI lineage: Eukaryota > Metazoa > Arthropoda > Insecta > Hemiptera > Delphacidae > Nilaparvata > Nilaparvata lugens. The sequence goes on along the minus strand of NC_052505.1, from coordinate 43,291,767 downwards.
TCTCGGCCTGTCGGCAGTGGGGACCGTGGAGGAGCTGAGGAGGAGGATGGTTGAGCACCATCGATCCTGGACCACTGCTGCCTCTCAACCAGGTACAGATCCGGCACCATCCTGCTCTTCAGGCACGTATAGTCAGGGAGAAGTCTGCAACAAGGTAAGAAGTTGGAATTTACATTTTGATTGTGTATCAGATGCTCCCAATTTTATCGAGAGGCTCGCAGAACTCCAGGGCGCATATGGGATCTCTGGGGAGTAATCTCTTATAGCCCTGCCGGAGCTGATGGAGGGAGGGGCCCTTCTTTGGATGCAGAATCGTCGCTTCCAGTGGAGGATGTGGGCTGATTTTGTAGAGGCATTTAAACTCTGTTAGGGTCCGTATCACAGAGACAAGTTCTCACAGAGACAAGTAGTGTTTTTGAATGATATTAGTGTCACAGAGACAAGTTTCATACGAACAAGCATTATTATAAATGGCAGTCTCACAGGAACAAGTTCCCACAGAGACAAGGTGAGTCTCACAGAGACAAGGTGAGTCTCACAGAGACAAGGTTAGTCTCACAGAGACAAGGTCCGTCTCACTGGAACAAGTAGTGTCAGTGGAACAAGAAGAGGGGTAGAGTCCCATTCGAACAAGTTGAGTGTCACAGAGACAAGGTCAGTCTCACAGGAACAAGGTTGGTGTGGTGTGTTGCCTACACATGAAGATGAAGGCATTCCATTTGCTCTAATAAATTGAATGTCATCTGTTTTTTAATATATATACATATATATTATGGTGACATGAATAGAATAGAATGACTGCCTTTATTTTTCTTAGCGAGCGAAGTTAGGGCGCAGTCGACCCTCTCTTACACTCAACTCTCTATCAAGTATTATAACAATACAAAAAAAATACAAATAATATGATTAAAAACAAACAATAGTTAAGTTATCTACTTATTTAAAATAATAAGAAATTTTAAATTATTGAAAAGAAAGAGAAAAAAATGACATTGAAAATAATACATAACAATGCTGAATGATAGTATTTTCTGATACTTCATCACTTTAGTAAAAAATAAGACTCTACAGAATACAATACAGTAGGCCTACATAGCAACTGAAGTGTTTGCTATACATTTCATTTCCTACTTATTATCACTATGTGAATCTCGAAGTGGATAAGTAAATTACTTTATGATTTATTTAAATAGTAAAATAGAATTTTCCTTCAATCAACAAACAACGTGACAAACAACGCTCCTTCAATCCACGTGACATACATAAATATATAATTTACATATGTAAATGATGTGGTGACATCATTATTGATGCCAGCTTTAAACGTTTCTCCTGTGGAGAAAAAATGATGAATTTAGTAGACTGTTTAGTGGATCCTAGACATTCAGATTCAAATCTACATAACAATTGATTCCCCTTTTCATCCAGGATATTTGTGGTTTCTTAAAATTTCGATTTATTGACCGAGCGAAGTGAGTTCTAAGATTCAAGTCGACGGCTTTGCATTTCTCTTTATGTTTATATGTTCCGCAATTACGGCGAAACGCAGCAATAGATTACCATGAAATTTGACAGGTATATTTCTTTTTAAATTGTGCCTCGACGTATATACAAGGTTTTTTGGAAATTTTACATTTTAAGGTTAATACAATAGGTAAAGTCTCCTTCGAACACCAATATTACAGTAAAAATCAGAATAGAATCATTCATCATAAATCAGCTGTCGAGTGGATTTTTAATTGCATGCAATAAGGGTTAACCTTCTAGTCCTGACCCTATTTTTTCCCGACGTTAGTCGTGACCCTGGGTCCCAGGAACCCGCTTCTTTCATATTGAATATCTCAATATATTTCATTGATGAACGCAACGAGCACTAATGTAAAGCAGAAATCGATCTTTATTATAATTTTAAAAATAAATTTATAAAACCTTGCATTTTTAGGGTGGTGGAAAAAAACATTTGGTTATTATTTTATATAAAGTGAACAAAAAGTGATAGTGATGAATACAATATTATGGATCTCACATGCAACACTAGAAGAAAAATGGGAGAAAAATTGGGAGGTCATAGTCCTCTCTTAGGGTAGTTTTTACCCTACCCTCAAGTTCATGTTGCACAATATTTGCAAAACTTATGAAATTATAGTGATGAACATTGGCGTAGATAGCTGTTTGACATTGGAGGGGACGTACTGGGGTGCCTGGGGGACCTGCCCCCCAATCGAGGGGGGTCTCGGGGGTGCCCCCCAGCGAAGATTTTTTTGAAAAATAGCTTATTAAAATGATGATTTTTCACTTCAAATCCGTTTTAAATCCTCTTATTTGGCAGTGGTAAATTAGAGGGTAAATAAAAAAAATCCGAGTTAATGGTTTTAAGTTTTACTAAATACAAATAATTATTTACAAAAAAAGAGCATTAGTTGTATTGTTTGTTTTGATTACGAACCAAAGCAGGATAGCTAAATAACCATAAAAAAGTTCTCCACTCACAAAACATACAAAGATGTAATTTTTACTTAATAGCTAAAACTGTGTTACAAAGATCAACATGAATTCTCATGAGTAATTACATTTTTCAAAACGAAGTCTTAAATCTTTCTGATTGTAACTCTTGTACCTGTCCTTGTTTGAAGAGGGTTTCAGATACAAAATACTTAGGTTACAATCGTAACATAATAGATGAACTCCTTAAATGAAAAGATCATACTAAATTCTTGTGCGAAAAATTGAACTAATAAAAATGTGTTATCATAATTAAAAACTTGGAAAAAAATTTCCGTAGGACATAGCCTATACCATAGAATATTGGGGGGACGCGTCCCCCGTGTCCCCCCAGGATCTACGCACATGGTAATGAATACTACTATAAATCCTGAAACCTACATGAAACTCTACTAGAAACATGAAAAATATATAAGGTCACATGAAGTTTACTTTTAGGGGAGGTTTAGTACCCCTAGGATCACTTGAAGTTCATAGGTTTCACTATCATCCTACTCAGGGTCAGTATACTTATCTTGAACTATGAATTTATACTCATCATCACTAATGTCATTGAAATAGAGATCTAGAGGTCAATTTGTCATTTCTTGAAGTCTCTGTTCAAAATGTACATGTTGACTGCTTGAATCCAATCACTATTGCATGAAAATGTGCATTTGAAAAAAAGTTACGTTAGTCGTGACCCTTGGGTCCCAGGGACCCAAAAGCATCATTTCACGAAAACAACAAGTCACAGAGCACTAACGCTCTACATCAAGTTTAAGTGTCTACTAACATGAATTTACATGGGTCACAATATACAGTAAAAAGAACGGAAGTAAAATTATAACTAAAAAAAGGATTGCTGGGTCCCTCGGACCCAGGGTCACGACTAGAAGGTTAATATCTCAATGTAACTTAGTAAAAAATCAGCTGTCGTGTTGACTATTCATTGCATGCAATGACGCATGCAATTAATAACGGAAAGTTAACATAGTATTTTCTCTCGATCTTTATCTGCTTTCAACTTGGGCTGACCTGTTGCCAGTGTGTTGAAGGAGATTAGCTTTTGATGTTAGCATATTTTTGATACACTAACCCCAACAGCCATTAGCCTTTTCCACACCAACATCTTGCCGACACGACATACAGACAGGATTTACTCTCATGGACAGTATGATACGAGGCTGTGTTTTATAACTGAGCGAGGTCTACTGTTGACAGAACTACTAGTCCAGGATTAAAATGTTGTTTTACCAAAATCATCAAATATTTAATAATTCAATACAATGATACATGTACAAATGTGAAGCTGACTAGCACCGAGGTAGAATCAATTTAATCTTAAATAATTAGAACAATATATTTCAAGTTGTTAGGCTTCATTTATCCATTCAACACCTATTTTGTCATTATGGATTATCAGAACCTATTAGAATTATGTAGATAGCCTTTAATGAATAAATTGAGTTCCATGTAAATGTATCTCTACCAAACTCCAAAATTATTACTATTTCAATGTGACTTTTAATTGTTCAGGTTAAGGACAAATTCTGATACTGCAGTAAAATTAACTTATACATAATTGATATCAATGTAAGAAAGAACAGATTATATACTTCTAGATGAATGAAACACTATTGGAAAGATGTTATCCAACGGTATTTGAATACAACCCTGACTGTTACTGTATGAGAGTACCACCAGTAATTTATAAGTTTTCAATTCGTCAAAAGAGTGGTCATAGATACAATAGTGTAATTAACGGTTATAATCTTCTCCTATCTATATCTTTTCTTATTATTTTTCACCTTCTTCCTCTTCTGTCTTCTGTCTCTTCTGTCTCCTTCTTCTATTATCTTCTTCGACTTCTCGCTTGATCTTCTTCTCCACCTGTCGTCGTCTTCTTCTTCTTCTCTTCTTCTTCTTCTTCTTCTTCTTCTTCTTCTTCTTCTTCTTCTTCTTGTTATTATTCTTCTTGTTATTATTCTTCTTCTTCTTCAGCTAGCTTTGTCCGGCAACTGATTTCTTTTTGTATTATGGGGTCCCTTTTGTATAAGGTACCAAGAACAAGAACGGCAAGGCCGTTGTATTCTAATAACCGAGACGTCAGTCTGCAGATTGTTGTTATGGAATGCAGAAAACTTCTTTCACCACCCTTAGACAATAAATGCTGTTTCAAAAGATTGAGAAGATGGGGGGACATGCCGCTTCCAAAATCGATGGATATGGTTCCAGTACTATATAATATATAGGCTATTATATATTATATAATAGCCTATATATTATATATACCTATGAGTGTCGCATAAGGGACACACTATGATTCCTCACCCACCATACAGCATAATTATAATATATCGAAATCTCTCACTCCCACTCAACCACATCACTCTCTCAAACATACCCTTTCCTTCGGGCTCTCTCTCTCTCTCTCTCTCTCTCTCTCTCTCTCTCTCTCTCTCACATGATAATGAACTGAAACGCAGATTTCGGTCTTTGACACTAATATCATGCTTTAGATCAATGTTTCAATAGCCATCTGGAAATTACTGAGATATTGCAATTATTCAAATGCTAATGAATTTATCCTATAATATATCAAGCGAGCAATTTCTGTATATATATTGTAACATATTGAAATTAGGATAGATATAAAAATCCCTAGCTGAAATATTAATAGGTCTAAGTAAAGTAACTGGCTAATATCGCCAAAGAGATAACATAAAGATTAGATAATATCAGATTGTCCTGGCTAAACTGTACAACAGCCTAAGAGGAATTGAAATAATTTTTTGCTAATATATAATATTATATAAAATATTGAAGGTTGAGGTTAGGCATAAACATTTAGTGATCGGCGACCTAACGATCGACCGAGCCATGCAACGTAGAATCTGACCAAACACCTTGGCAGAAATTTATTGTGGCAAAACGGTATGCAATTTGAGGAACAAAAGGTCTCACGTGGCTAATTATTATGATGCATGAAACAAATAATAACATATAAAAAATTAACTAGCATGTAGAGAGCATATTTTAAAAACCCAATAAAAATAATTAAATGTATCCAGGAAATAGGAGGTTACCAGGCGCATGAATACTGAAATAATTTGCATGCACCAATCACATAATGGCAATTGATAGGCGGCAATAGTATGCCGATTCAAAAATATTTGTATATATTTCTACAAATAAATAGAATTTGTATAAAATTGTTGTATAGTCTATGTTTTGGATATGGCCCGAAGGCAAAGAAATTATTAAACATACAACATAAGTAATAATTTAATATTTTAGTACGGTCTATTTGAACCTTGAATGGCGGAGGACTAGGATATTCAAATTTTATGTAAATTTAGAAATCGGAAATGAGAATTATAAAATTGAGAAAGGAGAACCAACACTCGCCTGCCAAATGCCACCATGAGAGGTCCCTAAATATTATAGAGCGTAATACCTTGCTATAACTTGTAAAAATTTAAAGTTAGATTGAATTACTAAATTTCTTATAAGACTTTGTGATGCTCTTATAAAGCAAGAGTCATTTTCATTTTTTTAAATAATTTTGTAACCCCTTGGAAGAGACGACTCCGGCTACCATAGTCCAGGACCACCAGGAGTTGGATCGACATCAGCAGCTCATAAGAAAATTTCGACACGTGAGTGAGAAATATTGAAATAGTGATAGGGCGCCCTCAGTGCTTCGAAATTACATGTGAATCAAAGCTAGCGCGTCGAAAGGGTTTTCTCATAAATTAAGAATTTAGTAAAAAATACTTGCACAAGTAAATATAGTATTAAAGGTATTTTATTAGAAGAATCACGAGTCAGTACATATCAGAAGTTCTATAAATCAAAGAAGTATAAAATCTAGGCTAGTAATACATATTCATATGATCTTTAATTTCTGCAATATAATTTGCGATAGTTTGTTGTAGCTCTGATTCACTAGATGAATTGCTCTATTTATTCCGTCAGGTGCCGAATCTTGCACCCTGAGATAAAATATATATATTCATTGCAAAGAAATCTATTAGATACTATAGAATTTAATATATATATTTGGATTATTGGTTGCCAATTTATCAAGCTGATTTTAAGGAATCTATTTTTAATGGAATTGTCCAAGTCGACAAGTATTAGCAAGCTAATATCGCAGCTACATACAAAAGGATGCATATGATTATAAAATAAAAGCACATGGTAACGTTTCGTGCTATAAATTTAGAGAATAGTATTTAGCCTGTGATATTTTATTGATTTCGATTATTGTTCTATTTTTATATTATATATTTTTTATCGCTCTTTATATTTTTTGCCCTGATCTATTTTTGCAATATTTGTTAATATATGTATCAAATTGTTTATGGTGTGCAATTTATTTTAATTCCTCAATACTATCGGATAAGTACCATATATATATATTTATTTTTTAATGAATTATCAGAATTATAGTGGAAGCTCATATCTGGGCCTATAAAGATTTTTATGAGACTGTATCCTATGAAAAACCACGACCTAATTTTTATAATTATATTAAAATATTTCATGCTCTACCGACTGATGCCAAGCAGGAGGCTAATCGTTATTTAAATATAAAAAATAACGTGACAATATATATAGTTATATATATATGGTTCTGTTTATGTGGTTATGTGGCTATAATATGGTTATATGGGTATAAATATTTATGTTCAACGGATCTCGAAAACGGCTCTAACGATATTCACGAAATTTGGAACAAAGTAGGTATATGATATGAAGATTCGATTGCACTAGGTCTCAATCCTTGGATAACTAGCTGAAGGACATTGAAAGGATAAATATGTCCTTGGAAAAACAGCTGCAAATTTTGTCGTCTGTCGATACCGTAATGGAAGAGAGTGAACGAGTGCATGTGTGTGGGATCATCCAGCTGATCTCACGAGAAGATAAATTCAGCAAGAGAAACTTATTTTCGTTTATTTCTCTTTTTTTTAGAAAACATGTTCACTTCAGAAAGTCAAAAATAGTAACTAAATGCTGTTAGTGATACATAGTATATTAACAAATATTGTAGCAAACATATCATTCTAAATCGAATTCATAGTATATATAGCCTATATTTGTTATTGATGATGTGTTTGTTTTTTTGAAGTGTGAATAAATTGTTATTTTGGTGATAGTAGCTCAACCTAGATTTTGATTTGGACTGTAGTATTAATTTGAAAAGTGACAGTTTTGGGCATAAGCCTGTTGTGCCTCCTCATATCACTGTAAAAATAATTGTACGACTGAGAAAATGAATAAATAAATATAAACTATGAATTTATTCTTTCGTTACAAATTTTCTATGCTTTCACACCCCAGAGCAAAGCTCGGTCCCCCGATATTTATTATTAAACGAAAATCCATATTAGATGCTGTAATTCACACCGAATACTTCTGCTACTGCAAATATTGACAACAGGGTCAACAACAGGGATTTAATTTAATTTATAATTTATTATTAATATTTAATTCGGATTTTCGAATAATAATAATGATAATAATAATAATAATAATAATAATAATAATAATAATAATAATAATAATAATAATAATAATATATTCATTAGCATTTGAATAATTGCAATATCTCTGTAATTTCGATCTGTAGACTGGCTGGCCGCTATGGCTTTGTATAAAATGAGCGCTGCTATCCAGAGATTGTCAGTTTGGTGTAAAGGAAAAGCATTCCTGACCGGCAATTAGAAGGTACTGAGTTCGATTCCCGGGCTGACAAATAATTCTTGAATAGTAGCGCTCATCGAATTTCCATCAAACTGTTTACCCTGTTGTCAATATTTGCAGTACCAGACGTCTTCGGGGTGAATTAGAGCATTTAATTTGGATTTTCGTTTAATAATAATGATTAATTCATTAGCATTTGAACTAGTAGTTCTGTGAACAGTAGACCTCGCGCAGTTATAAACCCCCGCCTCCTCTTATACTGTCCATCAGAGTAAACCCTGTCTGTATGTCGTGTCGGCGAGATATCGGTGTGAAAACGGCCAATGGCTGTTGGGGTTGGTGTATCAAAAATGCTTACATCAAAAGCTAGATCTTTAAGACATATTGGGAACAGGACAGCCCGAGTTCAAAGCAGAGAAAGTTCGAGAGACAATACTATGTTATTTTAGTTATTAATTGCATGCGTTATTGCACGCAATCAATAGTTCATCTAATAGTGCATAAAAATTGTATTCAATGAGGCATGCAATTAATAGTCTACACAGCTGCTGATGTGTTACCAAGTTACATTGAGATATTGAATTGCATGCGTCATGGCATGCGATTTATAATTCACTCGACAGCTTATTTATGATGAATAATTCTATAGTCTGATTTTTACTCTAATATTGGCGTATGAAGGAGGCTCCTTTTATATTATCCTTGAAATGCAAAATTTCCAAAAACCTTGCAAATACGTTGACGCGCAATTAAAAAAGGAACATACCTGTCAAATTTTCATGAAAATCTATTACCGCGTTTCGCCGTAAATGCGCAACATATAAACATATTATAAACATTTAAACATTAAGAGAAATGCCAAACCGTCGACTTGAATCTTAAACCTCACTTCGCTCGGTCAAATAACATTCATACAGAAATGTTCTATCTAATTACAGTAAATTGAGATTAATTCTCAGAGGAACGCAAAAATTTCCCTCACAAAGGCCCAGTTGCACAAAAGCCGGTTAAATTTTAATCCTGATTAACTTCACGTGAACCAAATGAGAGATGACCATTTCAAAAAGATGGATCTACTGGAATTAATAAGGATTGAAAATAACCCGCCTTTTTTGCAACCGGCACTAAGTACCTGATTGAATCATTACAAAAGTTCAACAGCTGAGTCATAATTTTGACACAGTCCCACACACATGAACTCGTTCACTCACTTCCATCACCAACAGATGACGAAATAATTATTGTCAGCTGTTTTTCCAAGGATGAATAATAATTATCCTTTCAATGTCCTTCAGCGAGTTTTCCCAGGGATGAGATCTAGTGCAATCGAATCTTTATATTATAAACCTACTATGTTCTGAATTTCGTGAGAATTGTTAGAGCCGTTTTCGAGATCCGGTGAAATACAAACATATAAACATAATATAAACAGAAGTTGCTCGTTTAATAGTTTAGGATTTATTGATAAACAGAACACAATTCTCTAAAATGATCGTGTTTATATTTCACAGCTGGTTATATGTCATCTCATGAATTTCTCATGAACTCGCTCACTCACTTTTTTACCATCCACAGCTGTTTCAGCCAAGGATAAATTATCTTTTTAATGTCGTTCAGCGAGTTTTCCCAAGGATGAGACCTAGTGCAATCCAATTTTTATATCATAAGTACCTACTATGTTCCAAATTTCGTGAAAATCGTTAGAGCCGTTTTCGAGATCCGTTGAACATAAATAACCAGATATAAATATATAAAAATACAGAAATTGCTCGCTTAATATAATAGGATTATCCGATTCCAGGACTCTTTTCTACGGTCCTTCAAAGTATGCATGTAATCCTTATGGAAGAAGATTGTGAGCTGGCCACACACAGAAATAAAAATCATTTGTTATAATCATTGCGTCATCCAAAATCCGTCGGTAGATCTGTTATTCAATTGTCTTGCTAATGATTCACAAAATTTCAGTTCTCAATAATGCCGCGTTATGAACGACGTCCAAACTTGGGTCGTAGAACTCGAAATGCTGTAAATTAAGAATAAGCACGGGAAAATCAACAGCAAGGAGATATACCATCCAATTCCCAGCAAGCTGCATTCAACTTTAACTAAAAAATACAAACTGCTGCACAACTAACTAAGCACATAGAAAGTCCATCCAATTCCCAGCAAGCTGCATTCAACTTTAACTAAAAATACAAACTGCTGCACAACTAACTAAGCACATAGAAAGTCCATATTGAGATATAAATGTAAATACTGATTGTTGAATGATTTTCATAAACATTTAGTGCATCAGATTAAGCTAAGGCCAAGCACACCTGAGGAGGCGCGGCTTGGTGATAGTGTTGATCCTGTGGAGATTGCCTTATCACACCGTTCCACGCCAAGCCCGATTCAGTGTATGTGAGTTCTTTCATTCAAACCAATAAGCAATAAGCACCTGGATGCAAAATGCCGCATCGCGCCTCCTCAGTTGTGCATCCAGCTAAAGTTTGTCATGAGATGCATTAACTATTTGGCAGTACGAAGTTCACCGGACCAGCTAGTTCACTAATAAAATAGGCGGTTGGCAAATTTCTATTATTATTACTCCGCTCTGCTAGGAAAGTCAGAAAGCGATCTGCAAAAGCGAAACTGTTAAGCTGAGGTAGCTCTCAACTCGATTAATCTCTCTCATTTCACTCGGCTACTATCCTGACAGAGCTGAGCAACAAAAAATATTTATTCGCCAACAACAAATTTCGTTGAGAGTCTTCCATACCCAATAATATTGAATGATTTTCATCTGTAATACACAGTTTGAATTATGTATAGAACAACTCCAATTTGGATATTATTCCAAATCCTGTTAATTCATGACAACAGGTTATGGAAAAATAATAGTTTTATTTCTACAAAAAAATGTTTAGATGATTGAAAAACACCTTTGAAAATAATACATATTATTATTCTAATAATGAATCAACTTCCAGCGAGAATTCATTGGCACAGAGCATATAGTGATTCAGCAACAGTTTTCCCAAATTGCCAACAAATTATGTTTTTGACTTAGCAGGTATTGGGATGGAGCTCCTCATATGTTATGCATTTATTGACCGAACGCCGTGAGGTCTATGTTTTAACTCGGATTCTCTTTCGTCTGTCGATCTATACTCATATTATGTATGTAACGTATTTACGTTCAAACGCGTTGATAGAATTCTATGCGATTTGACAGGAATATTCATTTTTTAACTGCGCGTCGATGTATAGCCAACACAAGGTTTTTTGAAATGTTGCAATTTAAGGATAATATGAAAGGAATCAGCTGACAAGTGGATTATTCATTGCATGCATTACACAGATGTCTGGAGAAGCCGGTGAACAGGTGACACCAGATACTTGTGGATGAGAAAACTGCGTGAGGTCTACTGTTCACAGAACTACTAGTGGTATATCTAAGTATGGAGGAAATTTCTTTTCCTTTTCATATTATCCTTAAAATGCAAAATTTCAAAAAACCTTGTTTATACATCGACGCGCATTCAAAAAAGGAATATTTCTGCCAAATCTCATAGAATTCTATCAATGCGTTTGGCCGTAAATGCGTTACATACATAATATGTGTATAGACAGACGAAACAAAACCGAGTCGAAAAAATATAGACCTCTCTGCGATTGGTCAGATATAATTGAACGAGCGTTAGCTAAGTTCTCACTTTTGACTTACTAGAGCCCAACGTCATTTTCTGTCTGTTAGATAATTGGTTTGAGTAGTTAGATAAGAGGTTCGACAAGAACTTTAGAGAGAATTGATCAATCAGCTCCAAATTTTGAACACTTTATAGTGTTCTTCGAACCTTTTTACAGGTCAAGTTCGTTGGACAACGAAATTGACTCACTCCTTCGTCCTTTTTCAGGATATAAAATTACATTGAAAGCTCATAAGAAAAAAAATTGTTTTGATTTATCATTATTTATCAGTTAGCTGGAATTATTTGCATGCTATTTCTGTATTTTTCCATTCATTTAAAGAAGCTGATGCTATTATTTGGCAGTTGTTACACAGACTGTCAGACAGACAGACTTTATGTGCCGACACATTATTTTAGCTGAATAATACACAACATTTATAGTTCACACAACATATTTATTTAATACACAACATAATTCATTAGTTTTATATTAACTCGCTTCCGTTAACGTGTTTGCCTGTCTGTAACATAGGCCTACATGTAATTAATACTACTTGTGATAGCTGTTGCTATGACAATTGTTTTGTTCAAAGTGTTGAAGAGTAGAAGGTACTATTAGTGCTCACTAACACATGATTATTCAATGTATAGGTACCGTACTCATTGTAGTTTTTTATCATTTATTAGTAACTTAAAATGTTGAGATCATTGAAACGGTTTGAGATATCGATGTGCGGGTTTCGCCATTAATTATTTCCCTTTGAAATTTTGTATCGGAATCATGTATCACATGGCCACCTTCCCATTTGAAACAAATGAAGTTGGATTCAAAATGAAGCTGGATTCGAAATGAAGTTCGATCCATATGACGGATCCAAGATGGCGGACGAAAGTTTTTTTCAATTGGAATAGAATTCCTATGGAACCTACTACTGTAATATCATACTTGTGAAAGATCTATTTAGCTGTTTCCATAATAATTCTCACCAACTCTGTATAATTACAAGATGCGGTTCTCAGAGATCAATAAAAAAGTTGATGAGCGAGTTCTTCAACCCATGGGGTCTCTAGTCAATAATAAATATATTTGTGATACATTAAAAAAAAAAAACATGATATGCCTAGGTGTAAATATGCCAATATCAATGTCCAATCTTGTACACTTGATAATGGCATAAATGTCCGATACCGGTCACGTCTTCAAATATGAGGAACAAAGTGTACTAGTAATTCTATAAAAATCAATCAAGTAGCCCTACATTAGAATAAAAACAGAATGAAAATATTGGTCATAATTATTCTTTCATCATTCTCAAAATGTTTACATGAAAGCATGTGTTGTACGATGCAGTATTTGGAGTAGATCCCCTTGTAATCTTACTGGTTTGATGTTTTGTCAATTCAAGTCGATGTTTATAGAGGGTTTAGCATTGAAGTATGTAGAATTTTAAATAGCTGTTAGGCCTTCACATTCATTTGTGAACGCAACTCAAATCTTTCTGTGCTTGAATGTTGACATTTTTGTAATCAGAAAGAAAGCATTGATTATGAATGAGAAATAGCATTAAATACCGTCCGTTTTTGTACAAACACTCCTTGTACAAAAATTTAGAGCGATACCACGTGCAAGTGCTACACTTCAGATGGGTATGGACAACTTCTCACAATTTCTACAGAAGTGTTTAGAGTAAAACGGACGTCATTCCACAGATACCATTTTTTGTACATAATAAACTTTAATACATTTTTTTGTTCTGGTTATCAAAATGAGATCATTTGAGGAACACACTAGAACAAAAAATGTTGAGCTTCGTTCAAAAATGAATGTGTAACATTCAAATTCAAATTTTCCATACTTCATTGCTCAACTCTGTATTTTTAATTCATTGTTTTGTCACCCTTCAAATGAATGATTACTTGACATTTATTCTTGTCACTTCAAATGATTGGCATTTTTTTCAGATAAATGTACTTGTAAAGTGGGATGCAGAAATTGATGCATTACTTCGACTCGCAATTTGGAGAGTGAGTATTGCATCTGCAATTTAAGCCATCAAATTTCCTAGTTAATCATGAATAAGTTAATCATAATAAGTTAATCACGATATTATTGCCTAAACTTGACTTATATCATTAAACTGCCAAGACATTGGTCTTAGTTTTTTTAAGTTCAAGAAGTTTCTTTTGTATGTAATGTTCCAAAGTAAGTTCCAAATCCATCAATACAGAGTTTTCTCTTTGCTGATGACATTAATATATGTCTTAAGTCAAACTCATATGAAGTACTGAGAAACGAATTAAAAATTATTTCTGAAACTACTCAAGATTGGTGTACTGCTAATATTTTATGCATTAATGAAGGAAAAATACAAGATTCAGATTTACATTATATGAGAAGAAATACTACAGAAGCTGTAAGTCATTCTGTGAATTTTCTGGGATTTATGATTGATGAGAATCTGGATTGGAGAAAAACATTATGAAAATTTAATAAAAAATCATTAAAGGCATATTCCTGATACGCAGATTGAGACTGTGTGAGTTCTAAGGCCAGGGACACACGAACGGTTTTTTGCCAGGTGAAGTGTAAAGTACACAGGAAGGCATGGAGAAGGACACACTTCGCCGGGCCGGCTAAAAACCGGACACGGTGAGAAAATCAGCCGGCGGAACAGCCGGCTATTCTCTACTTCGCCGGGTCAGCTGTTTTGCCGGCTATCCGGCTGTTTCGCCGGCGAGCAGGTTGGAGGGCATTGTACATATGGAGATGAACACACGGTTCGGCAAACAGCCGGCCGGCCCTGCCACTACATCTAATCTTCACCACTACTCTACTCCACCACTCTCCTTCAGTCATTCGTAGTTCACCCCTCAAAGTGGTTGTGTGTGAATTGTTCAGTGATTTATTCAAAAACTTAACACTAAAACGTTTAATTTTGAATAAAAATTAATTATGCAAATAAAAATTGAGAAAATATAAAAAAAATACTTGTAAAATAACTCATTTTCATATATACTTTGTTGAGATCACAATAAACAAATTACATAATGTAATGTTATTGATATGAAAAGTTTCATAAGGGTAGTATTTTGTTAGGTAGGCCTCTTGAGGTGCTCAAAAGTAGTTGAAATACATTAGCCTCTCACATTTATTCATTGTAAAATCTCAAAAAATTGGGTGTTACAATATATTATTACCTATATGTTTATATAATATGTTATGTTCATTATACAGAGTGTTCACAAAATCACTACCAATACTCTTGGGCATTGTTCCTGGGTAACAAACATATCTAATCATATCATATCATATTTAAATTGTCCAAAAGTCTCCAGTTTGTTTTATGAATTTGAAAAATTGTCATAATTTTTTGGTAGTTTTGTCTAGTTGTTGATGCATAAATGATTGTGCAAAGTTTCAATTTCCTATGTTCAACCATTATTTAGAAAAAAAATGATAAGTGAAAAAGCAAAATGACCGCTATGTGAGTAAATGAAGACTTGCGGATAATTTAAATATGATATTTAGATATGTTTGTTATCCGGCCGGCCAGGAACAATGCCTTGAGAGGGCCTATCATTGGTAGGCAGTTCGCGAATACTCTGTATGATCTGTAACATTCAACATATCATTTCATTACATTTCACATATTTATTGTGAAATGTACTTGTTTTGTGAAATTTGACTTTTCAAGTCAATAGCCGCCATTTTGAAAATGTATATGTAAAATCCGCCAAAGTTTCATCATTGCATTTTAAACCGTTTTGCAAAATACAGTAAACTGTTTGCAAACGATTTCACATACAGTAAAAATCACCTACAGACAGACAAGCGTCTAAAATGATATTATAAGAAAACGTAAGTCATAAGCTCATCAAATGTGGAAGAGCCAAATGTAATGAGCCTTATAAGAAAGGCTCATAAAATGTGGTCACCGACATCCGAAAATAATTAAAAAACTTATTATCATCACTCCTAAGTTGGACAAATAGAGAATAAAATGCTCCATGAAGCTGTCTTTTCTATAGAATTGAATGAATCCAAACACTTCGGCTCCGTTTCCTCTTTCTCATGTGGTGGAGCAAACATAGCACAGCCAATTTCTGAGCTCTTGACAGTACCATTGCATAAATGCGACTGAGAACCAGCTTCATAGGTTCATAGCTTCATAAGTCCATAGGCCGGTATATGCTAAGTACGTTAAACATATTCTGATATTATTGCTGCCGTGTCCGGCGACCGTCAAACGGCAGTTGCAGTGTGTTCTGGTATTCAACCGGCGCCGGACCCGGCGAAACAGCCGGTCCGCCAGTTTTGCCGTGTCGTGTCCCTGGTCTTGAGGTACTGTTTGGTCTATTTGGCATTCATCCAAAGTCATTTGAGTCGAGAGACCTTACTCTGGGGTCATAAGTCCTCTAGTGTAAGGTTACTGAGAATGCAAAAAACATGTATCAGACTGATTTGTTGTCTCCCTTCCCGAGTTCATTGTAGAGAGGGGTTTGTTCATCCTGGTGTGATGACGGTACCTGCACTATTCATTTTCCAGAGCCTACTGTACATAAAAGAAAATATTCATTTATATGATGAGTTAGGTTCACATCACTCATATAGAACAAGAAATAGGAGTACTCTAGCTCTAATCAGGTTCAATTAGGTACACCAGGACTCAAAAAACTTTTATCTATACAGCGATAGAATTATTCAATTTTCTACCTCCTCCTATCAGAAACCTGGATATTACAAAATTTAGAAATAAATTAAAGGTAAATTTGTCAAATAATTGTATTTATAAAATCAATAAATTTTTTCAAATAAATCTTGAATTGTAATAGCCTTGATTATTATTGATTATTACATGATTATTACATGATTATTACATGATTATTACATTGAGATCAGATAACAATTTCTGGGTGTAGAATTAGTTATAATTATTTCTCTATGTACAATTGTGACTTATAGTGCCTAATAGTTATATTTATCTGTTATGTATTTACTTTTGTTGTTACCATTCGACGTTGTAATGCATTTTGATGTTCTCACTTGCTACTACAATAAAACATTTATTATTATTATTTCAGTTATCTGTCTGTAACCACAAAGCAACTTTTGGTCAGCAGCTATTGAACATCAGCTACGGCAGTAATCTTTCAAAAACTAAAGCTAGATTGCTGGTCATTTCAACTGTGTTTTGCAGTTATTTCAAAACCAAAATTTCAAACATGACCATAAGATCATCCCCACATATATGTTCCGAAGATGAGACAGCTCGTTTATACCATCTCTTAGAGCATGTAAGTTGGAAATGGTTGAATTATTTTTTCAATATGCGACAAGCCTGATGATAAGTTAATTGATAAGATAAGTTGATTGATAAGTTAGACAGTTTTCAGCTATCTTTATAAAGCAAGATTTCTTTGTTTCGGTATCTCCATATCCCAGACCAGTTAGAGATGAGAAATTGCATGCGTGTTCTTTGTGCAATATTGGTGAACGGGAGGGTAGTTTTCAAAATATCTTGGACAAATATCACAAAGTAATAATAATGATTTTATTGTCAGTCATACAAAATATACGGTAACTGAACTTATAGATACACACAGCGTAAATTTAGACTGAAAATAATACACATATGCAAAGCTCAAAGAGCTTGTCCGCATGTATAATATCTAATACAATTTAAGAAAATATGAAAAATAATATCAATTATATATTATGAAATACTAAGAATATTATGAAAATTGAGAATATAAAACTTCCTACTAACATTCTTGACAATAGATGATTCAATATGAAAACAATATATCAAGATTACAATCACTGGTTAAGAATTGAAAAAAATAAAACCGGAAACTAGCATACATTTCTAACGAAAACTGTTGAGTAATGCTTTAAAAAACAATCATGTTACATCTTTTAATAGAAATGTAAACCAATCTAGATCAAGCATTTCCAAACTATTACCATACTACATACATCCTCTCTATTTCCTCCCCAGAGTTTTCCATGAGATACTTTTCTTGAAACTAGAGAAGGGGCCACAGTGATTAACTGAATCTGGTGAGCCATTACAAAATTCACCCTCAAGGAAAAAGAACGATTTTTGGAAGACTGTGCTTCTCTTTTTGGGCAATCCCAAGAAGCGTGTAGTAGGCCTATTCGTCTGATTATCTACTATATTACCCAAATTTTCACTTGACAAAATTGGGTCATCACCTTGAAACAAAACAATTATCTCAATGGAAGAGCTCTAGACAGCAAAAACAGATTTTCTCGATTAACTTTTCCTCCAGTAACAATGGATCGAACTAATTATTTTTGTCATCTCATTGGACGCTTTATATGAGTGATATTGTGCAACCCCAACAAGCAACGCCATAAGACAGCCGGGAATGTGTCAGTGAAAAGTAAATCTCTTAAAACTGACTGGACACATCTTTCCCATGATGTGGTAGAATCTATGTCTTAGTTGCCTTAATACTCTCTTGAGTTGGTTTATATGGGCCCCCATAAGAGATCCTTTTCTACCAGCACTCCCAAATATTTCACTTCATCAACTGTTGGATGGAATTACCAGGACTGTTATTCAAGTCTCAACAGTAGACAGAGTGATATTTCATTGGAGAATCAAATGTAAATGATTTAGACCAAAGTTTATGAATGGTGTTTCATTTGAATTCAATTCAGGTTCAGATTACAAAAAAATGATAAAGCTCTCTCATTTATTCAATTTCTCATAATTTTATTCAGTACCTATCCAATTCTTTGCAGTTGAAGAAAGGATTGACAGTCATGGAAACAGTGATTTGTATGGCGAGCTTCCTGAATCTGATTGTTTTCCTGAGAGAAGGAAGATATCCAACTCTAATCGACCGAATATTGGGACTAGAGCCTGCGGTTGGCTCCAGCCAGAGTCGCTCCATTGGATATCGATACATGACTCGAGAACTGCTCTGGCATGGCTTTATGGTGAGCTGGCTGCTAAGTACCAATAAAATAATTTCTTCAATACAAGCCTGTTGAATTTATATTCCCTCAATAGTATTAGTTTATCAAGAAAGAGAATTGAAAAGAAGATTTATTATTATTATCCGAATCACTCATTAAACCCAGAATTCCATAACTTATCCAATAATTTAATTGTGCAAATGGTATCGAACCCCGAGTCCATTTCGTATCTTAAATTAGGCTGGAAGTATATTAAGCTTAGCTGGAAACATTGTCACAATAACTCAATCTTCAACTCTCTAGCAGCTTTAACTTTCAACGTTGCTCAATCTACGTCAAGAACGAGTAATAATATGTATCTGTTCTCTCTTGAGTAGTTTTATATTCCTATTGTAAATTTATAATATATAAAATGATTATTATGTTTGGGATGTATTGTGTTCCAGGAGCTGATAACATTTACTCTACCCCTTGTCAATTTCCGATACTTCAAGAGGAAACTGATCAGTCTCATATATACAGATAAAAACTCAATGAAGAGCTGTAGATTCGATGGCTCCAGATTTGAACTGACTCTGAAAACGAGATGTGCAATATGTCAGCAAGTACCAATACGTCCTCATCATATATCTTGTCGGCACGTCTTCTGCTACTATTGCATACAGGTAAGTAATATTTTTTCTTAGCCCTGTTTACAATTATACTGTACACCCTTTTTATAAAATAATAATGGAAGCAATGACTGCCATTATCCCTGCAATTTGATCAATGGTTTCTTTCAACATAAAAGTAGATCAGCCAAAAATATCCTGTGCTTTTGAGTTTTCTAAGCATCTGACCATGTTTCTTGACTCTTTCTGCATTTATTTATCTCCGAATATCTAACCTAAATGCTGAAATTACTACATTTTCGACTGGGTCAAAGTCTATCACAACCAGTTCTGCCAAAAAATTATCTTCTGCACTTATTGTTTATTGTTTTTGAAGGGACGGATTCAAGGATCCAAAGATTCAAAGAACCCCACACGTCACCCGAAGCTTATTGTGTTCCCAAGTAGTATGTTAGTTAGGCAAACCAATACCTGTGTCCTTCACAAGAACCAGGAGTTTTTCCCTATACTAACATCCCATTCATCACCTGGCAGCATGTCGCAATCCAGTGTGATATGCTTGGCAGTCTCTTCATACTGATTAGTCCTCATGACCTATGTGAGTTCCACTCCTGGTCTTCTTTGAAGGTCCTTCTGCTGAGGAAGGGGAGGCCAAGTTTCCTCTAGGGCACCCGGCCACCCTTGACTCAGTCTCTTGACCCACATTTGTGCCTGGTTTTTCACCCATCTCTGGTCTCTTAAGTTTTTTCTTCTTGCCCCTCCGAAATTTTGCAGGGTCAAAAGCCTCACCTCTCGCAAAAAGATTTGCCTAAATGGCCGCCCTTCCTTGAACAGTGGTGAGTTTTGGCGTCTCCACCCAAAACTCGTGACCTACGTGACTTCCACTCCTGGTCTTTTTGTAGGTCCTTCCGCCTCTAGGGCGCCTGGCTCCCGGCCACCCTCGACTCAACCTCTTGACCCACATTTGTGCATGGCGTTATACCCATCTCTGGTCACTTGGGTTTTTATTTTTGCCCCTCCGAAACTCTGCAGGGTCAAAAGCCTCACCTCTTCCAAGAAGGATTGCCTGAATGACCACCCTTCTTCAAGCAGTGGTGAGTTTTGGCCTCTCAACACACAAACTTGTGACCTTCGTGAGTTCCACTCCTAGCCTTTTTGTAGGTCCTTCTGCTGAAGGAGGGGTCGCCAAATCGCCTCTAGGGCACCTGGTCACCCTCGACTCAGCCTCTTGACCTGCATTTGTGCCTGGAGTTTCACCCATCTCTGGTCTCTTGGGCCTTTTTGCCCCTCAAAAACTGTCCTGATGGGGCAGATCCCATGGGTTTGAAGGCAAGGCAACTTCTGGAGTTGCCTTGGGGTCCCGTTTAGTCGCCTCCTACAACAAGCAGGGATACTGTGGGTGAATTCTGGTTTTTAAAACATTCTTGAGTAGCCTAATGATGTTCGACTCAAAGCCTCTAGGGCGCCCGGCCACCCTTGACTCAGCCTCTTGACCCACATTTGTGCCTAGAGTTTCACCCATCTCTGTTCTCTAGGGTTTTTTCTTTTTGTCCCTCCGAAACTGCATTGTCAAAAGCCTCACCTCTCCCAAGAAGGTTTGCCTGAATGGCCACCCTTCTTTGAGCAGTGGTGAGTTTTGACCTCTCCAACCACAAACTGGTAATTGCGTGAGTTCCAATCCTAGCCTTTTTGTAGGTACTTCTGCTGAGTGAGGGGACGCCAAACTGATTCTAGGGCGCACAGCGTCCAGCCCCCTCAACTCAGCCTCTTGACCCACATTTGTGCCTAGAGTTTCACCCATCTGGTCTTTAAGGTTTTTCTTTTTGCCCCATGAAACTTGGCAGGGTCTAAAGCCTCACCTCTCCCAAGAAGTTTTGCGGGAATGGCCACCCTTCTTTGAGCAGTGGTGAGTTTTGGCCTCTACACCCACAAACTCGTGACCTAAGTGAGTTCAACTCCTGGCTTTTTTGTAGGTCCATCTGCTGAGTGAGGGGACGCCAAACTGCCTCTAGGGCGCCCGGCGTCTGGCCACCCTCAACTCAGCCTCTTGATCCACATTTGTGTCTGGAGTTACACCCATCTCTGGTATTTTAGATTTTTCTTTTTGCCCCTCTGAAACTCTGCAGGGTCTAAAACCTCACCTCTCCCAAGAAGTTTTGCCAGAATAGCCGCCCTTCTTTGAGCAGTGGTGAGTTTTGGCCTCTCTACCCACAAACTCGTGACCTAAGTGAGTTCCAATCCTGGCTTTTTTGTAGGTTCTTCCGCTGGGTCGCCTCTAGGGCACCTGGTCACCCTCGACTCAGCCTCTTGACCCGCATTTGTGCCTGGAGTTTTACCCATCTCTGGTCTCTTGGGTTTTCCTTTTTGCCCCTCTGAAACTACCCTGATGGGCAGATCCCGTGGGTTTGAAGGCAAGACAACTTCTGGAGTTGCTTTGGTTTCCCTTCCAGTCGCCTCCTACAACAAGCAAGGATACTGTGGGTGAATTCTGGTTTTCAACACATTCTTGAGTACAATGTTCGACTCAAAGCTCCTCTGCACTTACAAAGAAGTCATTGAATCTGTTCTGGCTCATATTTGCTCCAACTCTAGGCTTCTTTGGACGGTGCTTGTTAATGATCTCCCTGGCAGCTCTGCAATTGTTTGAAGTCACCTCAATGGTGCCTGCAAGGCAATTTTTTTTGCTTGCCTAACTATTTGTCTGTACACTTTATTTCCCCTCACATAAGAATATTTATTCGCCATTTAATTCAACACTGTACAATAGGCATCGTCATTTGTTTGGAAAAGAGTAAAATACAATATATATATATATATATATATATTATATATATATATATATTATATATATATATATAAACAGGATACACAGGCTGGGCCCCTGAATCAGTTTGATTGACAAAGGAGGCCCAGCCCCCAAAAATTTTCGTTTTAATGTAAGTTTTTAAGTGTTTTTAATCTATCCGTGTCATGTGTATCCTGTTTATATTTATATTATAAAACTTTTAAGTGTTTTCTGTTATGTGATATATATATATATTGTGACGTTATATTTGGCATTGCATGTGCCCTGCTTGGCCACAGTCGGTAGAGCAAAGATTTTTGAATAAATTTAATATTTTTATGACTCCTGAAAGAAAAATACCACCAGTTTCTTACTAGCTCTTCTAGGAGCTCAAATAATTCTCTGCTTTCGATGGCTGCAAACGTCGGCTGCTTTAGCAGTTTACAGTTCTCATAACTGATCTGGTCGACTCCACAATTATAGATGCAGAAGAAGTAGATAGATATAAGGGCTCTGATTTTTGTGCTAGACAATATGGTATCGTCACCAATGCCACTCGCCACCATCTGACAAATGGGTCAGCAGTGTAAGATGATACCGAGTGGAATCAAAGGCAATACTCTATCAGAATACCTTATAAATTCTATTAATTTGTAGTACTGCTGCAACTTAATACTATGACCCTTGAGTTTTTCCAAATCGGATGCGATGGTTCTGAATAATTTAAGTGAATCTTGAGAACGTAATATTTCCAAAGATTTAATAATCAATGCTGTATATCGCCGATTTATCCAACTTATTCGGTGAAGAATATAGTTGGTTGATAATTTAAATAATATGTCAATACTGGTAATAAAATAGACTATAACAAGATTGGTCATGCATGAAGATATGATCATAAATAAAGGGTACACCATTCAACAAATAATAATATATAATTACATGAAAATATCAATGAGCAATAATAAAAAATAGAGCAACAAATATAAAAATAATATGAGAAAATATATATAGTAAAAATTATCACAGATAGCTCACTAAAAGATTTTACTTTGCTTATTAGCATCCATTAATATCAAGTGCTTCTTTAATCAGCATATATTCTTTCAACCTATGTGGCTCAGTTGTCGACTTGCTGTTGCTTGTCAAATAAAATTTATAAATCTTACTTCCAAATATATATGAAAAAAATAAATATTGAAATATATATCAGGGCTTGGGTTCGGCCTCTGGTAGAAATCAGATAAATCAATTTATCTTATGAACATGAGCTTCATAAAAATTCTAATAAATTACTGATAGAAAAGATAAATGTGTGAGCATTTATAATAAATCAAATATTAATAAATATTTCATCTGTGCATACTTAAATATTTAAATCTCATAAAATGTTCTTGATAATATTCCCTTTACATTTGAATATTTGCACAAATTTCAATATTAATTTTAATCTTTAAATAACCCTTC